>NW_019722432.1:1048464-1085860 GCF_002891405.2 Cryptotermes secundus | reverse complement strand
TTTTTTTTATTTTTAATTCGATTAGTGGGGAGTGGAGTCAAGCTGTGTCCACGGCGGCCACTGGTTGGCCTATTGTACCTGCCCCGGATGATTATGATGATGGAGAATTTGGTGGAATGAAGATTGGCAGGGGAAACCGAAGTACTCGGAGAAAACTTGCCCCAGCGCCACTTTGTCCACCACAAATCCCACTTGACCAGACCCGGGATCGAATCCGGGTCGCCGCGGTGGGAAGCCAGCTTGAGCTATGGCGCGGCCTGGACCATACTACCAGGCGCATTGCTGCAGACTGTTGAAGAGATGCCAGGCAGTTTCTAAAGGATTGAGTAATGTTTACACAAGATATGCAGCATAGATTGATGCGGCACAAGCTCCCACGAATCACAGCTCCACATGTTAGTACGTTGACCCATATGAATTTCATATAAAACAGACCAACTACTAAGCATTGGATTGACCTTATTATGGATGAACTTTGCAGAACCTGTCTCACGGCTTGGGGCAGTTCATTGCTATGAATGATTCACTGTCATCATCATCTTAGTCCTTTACGTTAGGCCCTTTGACCGTTTCAGCTCATGCTGAATTGGTCTAAATCTCCTTGGAGGTGTATCACGCTGTCTCATTTCATATATTAAAATGTCTATGTATACCACAGTCCGTCAACAATGCAACGGTTGTTCTTTTTCTTTTATTCCTCCAATTTCACCATTTAACTCAACATGTTTCGGCCATACATGGCCATCTTCAGGTGTCTTAATGTATCGATACTGCTACACTGCTCTGATGTGCGCTAAAACCACGCGCAGCAGTCCACTTAGAATAAAATAAAAAATAATTAAATAAAATTTTTTTAATTTTTTCTATTAAAATTTTTCTTGTGGTTTGCGATTGGTTCTGAAGCTGTTCGGTCCACATTTGCTGAGTATTTTATTTGGTGTTCATATACGTGTATTTCCAGTACTAAGTTGGTACATAGCCCTGTTTATTTCTTGTCTTAGAACCTATATGATGGGTTCTCTTGGTATTTACTTAACGGTAACATTTCTTAATTCAGATTGTTAAGCTCTTGTTAGATTGAAGTAAAGGAAAGATTGTACTACTAGTAGCTACTAAAAAATTTTAGTAATATGTATTTGTTTCTGTGTTACATTAAGTTGTGCTCGTTTCACAGTCTCGCATAGTACGTTAAACCTGTATAGTTTGGTAGTCTATAATGACATGGACGGAAAGTTCGATAATTTTACCGTTTATCTAATAATAGTCGCTTAAACGCTCGTCCTTGGTTCCTTATTGCAGTTCTTCGTAGCTTAATATTAGTTTGTAAGATTTGAGGTTTACACAGCGGTGACCATGAGGAATGCAGACTTCTGGGATGTGGCGCCGTGTAGATATTGTGTGAACCGACGTTTCGGGAGAACGTATCGCCTCCATCTTCAGGGTAAAAATATCCGCGAGCGAGATACCAGCGTTATCCCAGAAGACAACATTCTTCATATTAATTTATACGGACTCTGATTCTTTGCATTCTGTTAAAGTGGAAAATTAATTTCTTCCTGTAATAGACTGTTTTGGGCAGTGTTGATTACATCTTCATTTCATCTTGGCTGCGTTTATAGTCATCTTATAAGGATTTTGAGGTCCGAGTCTTTGCGAATTTCGTCTCTGCAGCTGTGATTCTAGTTGAGTCTTTGGCCTTTGTCCGGTTTTCGGTTCTGTAAGGTTTGCTGGAAGAGTCAGCGTGTTATAGATGATGATGATGATGGTCATTACTGTTTGGAACGCGCCGTGTCTAATCCATCAACATTTCTATAACACAGAATTCTGTTCAGAGCCGATTCGGTCTTTAGTTCGAATTAAATCTCGGAACGTTTATTTTGTAATCCAATTCTGTTGAACTTAAAAATGCTTGAAGTTAATTCAGTCCGGTTGCATGAACTGGGCAGCCAGAGGGAACAGAGTTCCACCCAGTTAACTTCTGCGTCATTCATGCATGTCAACAGAACTCCGTCACGGCCCCATAGATTCATGAACATCGCAGAAAGGGAAAGAGAGAAACAATGAACTGGCATTATGCTTGTTATCGAAATAGTGATTTACATACTGGTACCTAGCTGCACAACTGGCAAGAGAGGGTCCAGACTGTGTTCTAAAGGCCAGTGAGTCTACTGCATGCCTGATGCAGAATCCGAAGTTTGAACATCAAAAATGGCAAAGCACTCGATCCTCAGCCAGTTAATTCTATTTCAGTATGCATCTAATTAACTATATGGGATTTGAAGTTATGGTTATGAAGACTGATATATTCTGGGATATAACGCCATGTGGTCGTTTGAAAGTCAACCGACGTTTCGGAGGAACATCTGGTCTCCATCTGCAGGGTCGAAGAGTAAGCCATGCAAGAAACTATCATGAAGAAAGTAGCAAGCAAGGGATTCCGTTTGCGGAAAGTCGGGGTTTGTACAGGAACAGAGGAGAGCTGTAAGACATTTCATCACTTCCTACTGGCTTACTCAGAGAACAGAGTGAACCAACAGGAGATAAGACAAAGACACTCAGCAGACTACACGGCGTCACGTCTCAGAAGGAAGAAGTCTTCAGCTATTTAAGTGCAAGGTACAGGATGTCGCAGTCGTGTGAGTAGTCCCAGACGTTGGCTGTCATGACTTATGCTTTCGTGGTTTTTCTCAGTTCTTTCAGACTGATGGCAGAATATTGCTTCAAACCAGGCCACAACCCCATCCATATCCTTTTTCAATTCATAGGCGTAGTTTAGGCTACCCATACAGGCCCCTAACAAATAAACTTCTGGTAATAAGGTAAAGACGTTCCTGGGCTTAATTCATTGAGCGTGGCGCCATGAAGACGTGGGGAGTGGAAGTATAGCTCCAACAGTGATCTCTTCGACGCTAAATGGAAGTGAGAGGCCAACTTCTTGCCCCTGTCTCTTTACTCCATATACCCATCGTATAGGAGGCTTGGTTTGGCCCAGAGAGAACCGGAGAGGTCAACACCGCTAATACCAAAGCCCTCTACCACACCTGAACATGAACCAGTAATGGTAACTCTGGATTTGTAATTGAGAGGTGCTCATTACGAATCTCAGTCGTGATGACTGATATTTTCGTTGTTTTCCTTAGTAACTCCAGGCAAATGCGGGGTTGGTACCTCTATCAGGTCACTGCTTCTACCTTCCAAATGCTTCCCGATTCAGTTCCCACTCAGGGCATAGATCTTTGGTGTGTGTATGTTTTTCTGTGTTTGTGTACAGGTAAGGGCTTTTCGACGAGCTGATCACCCGCCCAACGAGTCTTACCGAATGTCTAGAATCTAGTAAAACAGAAGTAAAACGGAGAGTTTCATGGAGGTAGGCATAGGCCCAAACTGGGGCTGTAACGCCAAAGGAATTCTACCATTCCTCACTGTACAATGTCGATACAGCATCGTTTAAACGAACCACAGATGAATTCCACACACCACTTCATATTCTTGTAACACATCTCCTCAACCGAGGCCAGAGAATAGAACCCGAACGTTAGCAAATGCTAATTTGGCCTTGGATACCATCCTGAAATAATCTGTTAGGCGTTAAGTAGGATGCCCTCTACGAATGCCTGGGTTATCCATCCATATCTCAAGATTCTAATGCTGAATTTGCCGGAGACAGTACGGTCTCATAGACGGCCATGTTGCAAGATTGGAATAAAACCTGAGCCTGTTCTTAACCTTGGTAGTAGGTAGCGTGACAAGTTAGCCTCAGTATACGTGCCTTATCCTTCGAGTTGATTCCTCAGCTTCTACTTATTAGGAGAATTATTGGGTCCCGGTGTCTGAGCCGGTCAAAGTGGCTGCGCCGTCAAAGGCATGAACTGTCTTCGCTTGCTCGAAATCTGAGATCATGGGCTCGAATCCCATTCAGTGCATGGAGGTTTGGTGAGTGTATGCGTTTATTCTGTGTCTGTGTTGTCCTGTGGTTATGTAGCGGTCTTGCGACGGGCTCATCTCTCGTCTAAGGAGTCTACTGTCTGTGGAGAATGATTATGGAACTGAATAAGAGGCCGGGTCCCTGAATGGGCTGGAAGAGCCATTGAAAAACAAGTGTCGGTTTGAACGTTGAAAAAAAATAGTTCTGCAACTTCCGGAAATCTAACCCCCGTCATGTGGCCCATAGTTAGTCACTCGATGAGCGCTTGTTCTGATACGGGACGTTAACATGAAAATTTGTCATTACGTCTCTCTCTGTGATCTGGCCTGCTGAAATATCAGCCATGTCTGTGTGTGCGAGCAAAGGGAAAATGAAGTTGATGAGAGAGGTTTAGTCCTGCGAACTGTATAAAGTAATTACATTGCACAGCGAACCTCCGTTTTTCTAAACGCATTCTGCAGTTTTAACAGAGGTTTCGAAGTGAGGGGTGTGGAGGCGGAGGGAGACTGAAGCAATATTTTATTTCCACAAATTAAAGCCGAATTACACCTCGTTACACTTTATATTGGAATGAGCACGGTAACATGTAACTACACTTTGATGTTTTATAATGAGTTGCATTTATGGAAACAAAGACATTGTGTTGTACTAATTAATGGATTTGATAGGAGTGAAGAGACTTGTTTGTTCCCTTTGGGCTTCAGACATGTTATCCATATGAAACGAGACATGTACAAGTCAGCGATTATCTCAAAATATGACACGAAGCTAATGACTTCTGAAGAACGCACACGTCTTTTGTTTTCTCTGCCGTGCTTTGCTGTACATCCATTAGTATCCTCCTTATGTCACCATTGTCAGCCTCGTCAATGACTTATCAGCAGATCGATCCGTTGATTGTTTGGCTGTGTATGACTTAGGATCATTTGATGATTTCATATTCTTCGTCCAGTTTTGTTAGGGTTTTTAATTGAAGAGGATGCGAGAGGCCAGACATGTAGTAAGCGCAGGGTAAACAAAAACAAAGGTTTGTATCCTGAAACCTCAGGAAAAATAGCTAGAAGGATAATATTAAAGTGGATCACATAGAGGTGTTATAATGGCGTGAAGAGGATAACACGTGCTAAGTACCCTATGGTGTCCAATGGCAGATTTTTGTGAACATAGTCACATACTTATATTTACAGCTTTTGGGAAAGCAGATAATTTCTGGCCACGTAATAAGAGAAGGTGTAGGTATTAGTTGTTCGGTTAGTTACTTAAATAGAGTGGCAATAGCAATGTTGGTACTTCAGAATTCCACAGAGTTGCCATATTCGAATCGTGGTAGGTAGGAATTTGAGGAATGAATTCTGGGGAGACCAGAAAAGAATGCTTCTTCCTACAGGTTATTGTTTAATGTGACCAGTCGTCTGGATTGTGCTGTTGGTGGATACACAGTGCCATTCTGGCCAAATGTCTAACGGCCATGACCCCTGTAACCTGTAAATTTTAGGATCTTTGATAACGAACCGTACTGTGCATTACAGTAAACATTTGAAACGCGAAAGCGTTCAGCTTGTGTTAATACGCATGCGCAAATGTGTTTTTAAAACATTTTATTAGAGTGTCTTTAATACCTCGGTCTTAATAATAACATTCAGTCGGTAATAAAAACGGCAGACTAATCCAGAAGGTTGTTTTCAGTTGTGCTTGGCGCCAGCTAATATATCAAATTAGGCCACGACATTTTATCTTTAGTTTTGTACTAATTTACGCAGCACCAGTGCGCAGGGTCTCCCTTGAGCAGTTTAGAGTTTTATATGCGTTCATTAGGTCAACATATTCCCTAGTTTTATGAAGCCCGAAGGTTCATCATTGTGTTCGCAAGAATCTGGACCCCATCCTGGTCCTGATGAATCCAGTTCACATCTTTACAAGATGTTAAGAAACGCAACACCACAACAGGAGCCGAAGCAGCTATGGAATACTGCAAGAGCGGGAAGATTTACTCCAACAGAGCATGTATACTGTATATCTTGTTGTTCGTATCTCATCCGGTCTGATGTTTATCTAGGGCGACTGAAAATCTACTGGCGCAAATCCATTCGCACAGCGCAGTCAGAAATTATACTTCTTGTAGGCTATTTCGTTAAATATTTGCCGTATAATAAGGAATCTTGAACACAGTTTATAAATCTTAATTACATCACTATCTATGCCGTGTACGATGACCCATTTCTGATATTAATAATATTGCATTTGAGGATGAAGTAATTCGCAGGTTATATTGAACCGACGCCAACAAAAGCAATCGTCCCCGAAGACGTTCAGCGTAAGACGCCCGAATGGAATATTTCACTGAAGCGTGTTTAGTACCGCCGCGGATACATGCTCATGGGTGGTAGGATCTCTCCATAGAACGTGTAATTAGCCTTAAAAATGAAATGGATATCCCCCCCCCCCACGGAGAATGCCAATATTGATGTGACCCATATAATTCTGAGAGTAAACAGCATTAAGCGATTGTACTCTGTAATGAAGTGCCAATACAAGGCGTTCTCTGAGTGATTAAATATTATTTATATTAGCTTCAGGCTCCAAGAAAATTAGTGATTTTCAGATATAAATAACAGTAATCGATGCAATTTGGAAAATGTTTTAAGTTCCCTAACCTAACGCCACTCTGCTCATACTTGACAAAGTTTAGTCCTCATAATGTCCGCCATTTCATTCATAAGTTTCACTTGAGATGAACACACACAGACACTGTACCTTTATTTTCGGAATTTAACTTCAGAAGAAGCTCCTGTGTATACGCAGAGGCGCACACTTGCTGTGTTATTAACATTATATGCACCTGTGAAATGAACGGACGATGTTGAGGTTGCCACGGCGCTATGTATAGCATATTCCTGTCATTCACCTTGTTCAGAGATGACAGATAAGCGTCTCAGATGGGTCTGTTCTATTCTGAGTGTCTTACAGACTGTTTTCATCATGCATATAATGCCTTCCTCTTGAACGAAACTACTGGCCAATGTAAATGTTACTGCCCATCTGTAACTCGGCTCGTTAGGGCTCCAACAAGGCAGAAGGTGAAAGAGATGTGTGGAAAGAAGAGAGAAAAAGAAGAAACTATGGAGAAAGGAAATAAATAGGGGCAAAATGGGAGGGACAAAGAAAAGTAGAGAACAGAAGGAAGATGAAAGCGGATAGGAAACAAATGAGAAATAATTAGAATGAATAAGGATAAATATATAGAGAAAGGGATAGAAAGAGAGAAGAGCAGAACTAAGGCAGAAAGGAAATAAATAAGAGTTAAAGACGAGAGAGAGAGCGGGGAAAAGGAACTGAGAATTATAGAAATATTCATAGTTTTGCAGCTGATAGTCAAATTCCCACGTTAATGAATGAATGAATGTATAAGGGGTGGGCCCTCTTGGCCCTTGCACCGCGACCACAGTGATCTATTGTGCCTACCCTTCTGATTATCCCCTCAACAATCCTGCGCTTCGAATGAAGCGCAGGATTTTGTACATGGGGACGTCGAAATAGTCACTTGGTTCCATAAAATATTGACCCAACTGGCGCAATCTTAAATAAGCTAAGGCCTCACATTCACACAGGATATGTGTGGCTGTTTCATTTTCTTCTTGACACCTCTCACAAGTGGGACTATTACTTAGTCCCTTTGAGCTGACAGTGTCAAGTTAATGAATCCCAAAGATCCAGCACCTTGATCACTGAATCATGAAATTCGGCTCTGTCCTTAGCTACTTCAAGCCATTCCACCTCTTCATAACCAGTTTTATCATCATCATCAGAATCAGGCCAGTTGGCTTGTTCCCATCCTATATTATGTGAACTGGTTTTTCCGTTTCTTTGGGAGTTTTCCCCATTATCTTCTTGCTAGCGGATTATAATCTAGAATTGCCTGTATAATTCTGTCTCTTTCCATCTTTCTCACACGAAGATATTTATTCTTCTCTTTCATTTTCTGTGTTATTTTATTTTCTCTTTTACGGTAGGCTGCTTATGGTCTCAGGAAACATACCTCTGCCAATTTACCTCTTCTAGCATGCTGTTATGTTATAGTCCATCGTCATGTATAAATAATAAACGTGACAAATTACGTAGTTATCGATGAGAACGAAACATGGCGGTTACATACCGCGATGGACATGGAGATAATTTAGTTACAGAAGATGCTGAAGTTGATTTCTCTTCGTCTGGAGACACAGGCCCACACGAGGCTTCGTCTTCGCATCTGCAGCAAATGCAGGAATTATTCATACTCCGTCCGAATGAATCAAACTGAATTTCTGTAAGATGCCTTTATCTCTAAGATACACCGCCTCTTCTGTGCACCTAAGTGTCCAACCTTGATGGTTTCGTGTACCACCTCTGTGGTCCAGTGGCTACAGATCCAGAGGTCCCGGTTCGATTCCAGGTTACGAGATTTTTTCTGAGAAGTAGTAGGTCTGGAACGGGGTTCACTCAGCCTCGTGAGGATAATCGAGAAGTTATTTCAATGAAATAGCGGTTCCGGTCTAGAAATCCGAAATTATCGGCCGGGGGGATTCGTTGCGCTGACCATGCGACACCCTCTATCCGCTAAAGTTGCCACTAATTTCGTTGACAAGCGGCGGTCGCTCGGTCGGTATAGTTCGCTTGCGGACTACAGACCACGGAGGTTTTTTTATATTCCAAGTTACGCGGATCACACTGGCCGCGCGATGTATCCAGGATGCGTAAGTTCTACATTTAACCGATCGAACACTGAGATCATGGGTTGGAATCCATTCGGGGTATGTCTGTACGCATTGGTTACGCGTGTATGTTCTCCCTTATAGAGAGAGGCCTTGAGATGATCCGATCTCCTGTGTAACGGATCGTACCAAATGTCTTTAGGATTCGCGGTGTCAGAAGTTAATTCTGGATGGAAAACAGCCGGAAGGTCTCATCCGCAAAATCTGAGGAAGAAGGAATAGAAATTACACACCTCCTCATTATGATATCTCCTGTTACTTGCTTTCTCTCCACAGCGCCTGATCCCAAGTTGATCTTTCGCATTAGTTCCAGTTGCTAGTGTAATAATGGCACTCATAAAAGTGAATTTGCTTGTGGGCAACCCTTGCATGCAGACACAAGCCATAATGACCCGCCACTGTGATGAACAGGAGTAACACATTTGTAAAAAGAAATTCTGGAGATGTGCCACGCAGGGGGCCCGGTGCCAAGCCCCATACCGTGCAGGTCAGACAGACGATTTTGTTAAGGAGAAAATTTAACCCCTACCCCTTCCGGAGAAAGAAAGCGAGAATTGATGGAAAAGTTAAATTTGGCGATGTAGTGTGGGGTGTTATTTTTCCGATGTGATATGATAAATTATTTTCTAACTTTGTCCTTGTATAGCGACACCTGTGCCGTCTTCTTGATGTGTGCTGTATGTCTGGTTCATGTCTAAGGCAATATCTTCACCTAACTTGCTGTTGGTTCTTGTACTTAACTCGCTCACTCACTAACTGCATGACCAAAGGACTGACAGATTGACTTCCTGTCTTATTGACTGACTTAACTAGTTAGTAACAAAATGACAGGTTTATTCGATAGCTTAGCAACTATCTCACTTGCTTGCTATTTACCTACTGCCTTCCCGTTTCAGTATTTTATCAGAATAGTCTGTAAATATGTAGTTTTCCATGAAGTTGCCATTTGTTACGGAATCTGAAAATTTGTCACATTCATCAGAGAAGTTCGCTATTAAACTTTGCATTGATCTCTTAGTTTTTAATATTATCCTTCCACGAACGATTTTTTCAAGGTGTTCTCTTGATAAGGCTCTGAGTTGACTCAGTTAAAATTCTGTTATTCCAGTGAGATAAAATAAAAAAAATGAGAACCAGATTAGGCATTTTTTTATTTTAGACACTTTATCTCGATATAATAAATTTAATTCCATTTTTATCCTATACTGTAATACAGTATAAATATTGTAGTCGGTATAGCTACTGGCTACGGGCTGGACGATCGAGGGGTCGGGTTTCGAGTCCCGGTAGGGTCAAGAATTTTCACTTCTTCACGTCGTCCATACCGGCTCTGGTGTCCACCCAGCCTCCTATGCAGTGGCGTGAAACTGACCACTCATCTCCAACTAGTGCCGAGGTCATACGTCTTCATGGCACAGTGCTTAATTAGTCAAGCACCGGGACAACTTTTTTTCCTTGGCACTACAGCCCCTTTGGGCCTAGGCCTACCGCCATGAAATCTCCGTTCACTTCGGTTTTTCTAGATCTTAGACATACGGTAGGACTCCTTGGGCGGGTGATCAGTTGGTCGCAAGGCCTCTACCTGTACACAAACACAGAAAAACGCACACAAATATCCATGCCCTGAGTGGGATTCGAACCCACGAACTCGCCTTCCGAGCGAGCGAAGACAGTACATGCCTTAGACCGCTCGGCTACCGTGACCGGCCAGGGACAACTTTACCTTACGTAACTATATTACAGTTATTTATAATGGTGTGAAGTGAATATTTTAAGATGTTCTTGTATATACACGTACATATGTATATAATATTGGCGCTGTTGCACAGAACATGAGGCTGGTAGTAAATGAAGTTGTAATTCTGCTGTGTCTGTCACCTTAGTTACGTCATGCGAGGAATGTGGTTGGTACCATTTTTTTTTGTGACATTCGAAGTGAAACTGTGGAATAATTAAAGTTACTGATGACTTCCCACATGTAAAAATTCGGAAATGAATGTGGAAACATTTGATTTTATCTACATAATGAACAAATTTATTGTCGGTATGACCTTTCCTCCTCTTACCACTTCCTCACCTCATAACATTCAAAATGTCTTTATACCACGGAATGTTGTACTCCTACAGTTTTCCATGAATGAATACTGCTATTTCCAATTTAATTGCCGCAACCTATGACATATGACCTTAAAAACTAAAGCGATCGTCGCAATCGAATGGGTAACCGTCCTGCCTTGTAATTTGGAGGCCCAGGACTCTAATCTCGGCCCGGAAACAGGCTATCCTGACGGAGCTTTTTCGTGATTTTCGTCAGTCCCTCTAGAGGAAAAGGGATAGTTCCCAAAATGAGGCTAGAACCGCTTCTTTCCATATGCTTTCCAGTTCATTACTCACTCTTCATTCTATCATACAATGCTGTACCGTCCAAGCTTCCGGTAGTACTGTTAAGTAGGTAATAAATAGGTATGATGGATTCGAGGACTGTTTAAATGATGAGTGTGCAGAGTACCATCTTCTGAGGTGTAATGTCATGTAATCCGGTGGAAACCTACCTACGTTTCGGAGGAACTTTCTGCTTCCATCTTTATATTCGATGAGCAAGCCAGTGCTGGTCTCTTGCTTGCCTTACTCTTGACCCTGAAGATGTAGGCAGTTGGTTTCTCGAGAACTCTGTGGGCTTATAAATCCTACAAGATATGTAGTGTTCAATAAATACGCAGTCTCACTGTGACGGTCCGACATTCAGACGATTGCATGCGCATGCGCTCACGTCTTGTACCGCAGGGTGTTGTGTGTCAGGGTTTGGAGAGGCAGTAAAAGTAAGTACATAAATCTAGGCCGAAGTTAAAAAGGAAGAAACAAAGAGGAGGGAAATAGATACATACAGGTTATAAATGCAGAATAAGAGGAAGAGATAAAAAGAAAAACGTTGGGAAAGAACAAAAGCGAAGACCAGAGCACAGAGAATTCATTGAGGAAGGGACTGTAGCAAGAAGTTCTTGGGAGAATTAATCGCTTACTTTTGTTTGATGCTACACGGACCGCATAGAAAACTAAAAGAATTTTTTTGGGGGGGGGGCACAAAGACAGCAAGGTGATCTCGTAATTCTGCTAACAAAAAGTAGAGGGAGATAAACAGAGAGCAACATTTTGTTATGAGTCACCTTTTATTTTCTCGAAATGAGGAAAATAGGTTATAAAAGCGAGAAAGATAGACAGAAATCGAGAAAAATAAAAATTTATTATATAGAAGAAGAAGAATAGCTTAAAGTGAGAAGGAATACAGAAATAAACATATAAAGAAAGAAAGCAGGAAGTGAAGGAAGGAAGGGGGGATGACAAGTGTTTGTATCTTCAGTGTACAGTGGTAGTCACCATGGGAGTGACAAACTTCTCTTCACTGCAATCTTCCTCCTCCCACGCGCATCTTCGGCATTGCGCCCATAACTTGAATTTGGGCACCGTATATACGGCACTGCTAAAGCGGTGCGAGAGAGAGGCGGGACGGCAGGAACCAATGGGGTGGAAGCAGAACCTTCTGATGTAGAGATGGACCTTCATTCTGAGCCCTTCTCAAAATTTCCATTCGCTTTCCGTCCGGTAAAGTGTTTCTTCTATGTATGATAAAAGAAGCGTACACTTGACGGAGAACAGCATTAAATTAATTCGCACACAAACCATTGTCCCCTTTCTGAGCAGATACCTCGCTCAGTTTTCGTATTACCTTTTCTCATACACCGAACAAATAACGACTACTTTAAGACCTGTCTTCGAAAGGTAGCCGATTTGAGTCTCGACCACTTTGCCGTTTGTCCTTACTGATCGTATCATATCCACGCGATGTAGACCACCACGACCTCCACCTATTACCGTAACTGACCTCTTATCATGTTCCTGCTCTCATCTCTATATATATGTAAGATTTGAGGCTTTCACGGCGGTGACTATGAAGAAAGCAGTCTTCTGGGATTTGGCACCATGTATATTTGGTGTTAACCGACGTTTCGGAGGAACGTATCGCCTCCATCTTCAGGGTAGGAGGAAAAATATAAGAAATCCGCAAGCGAAGAGACCGTGAGAACCGGTTCTTATATTTTTCCTTCTATCCTGAAGATAGAGGCGATACGGTCCTCCGAAATGTCGGTTAACACTACATATACACGGTGCCAAATCCCTGAAGACTGCTTTCTTCATCTCTATATTTGATTGGACTTACGGTATGTGACACAGTATAGTCTGGTAGGTAGGTACCAACGTTTCTAAGGAACCTACTGCCTCAATTTCAGGATTGGAGAAATGAGCTGAGAGGAGAAAGCGATAAATTGAAGGATTGCAGGGAGTGAAGGATTGGGACCTGGGTGTGATGTGATAGGGGAGTGCGAACCAGTGGTCTGAAACCCGTGGCCTGTAGTCCGCAAGCGAACTATACCGATCGAGCGACTGCCGCTTGTCGGAGAAGTTAATGCCAACTTTTGCGGATAGAGGGTGTCGCGTGGTTAGCGCAACGGATCCCCACAGCCATTAATCTCGGTTTCCTAGACCAGAGCCGCTATTTCCTTGAAATAGCGCCTCAATTATCCTCACGAGGGTGAGTGGACCCCGTTCCAGACCCACTACTTCTCAGAAAATGAGAACAGGACTATCTTATTCACAGGGAAGATAGGAGCGAAAGAGGAAAAAATGATGGTAGTCGTACACATGAACAAGCCGTTTCCCGCTCTCAGCTTACATCTTCAACCCCGGAAAATGGAAAGTACAGGTTCCTTCCAGAGAGATGTTGTCAAATCCCAGAAGAACCTACCACCGGCGAGAAATCCTAAAATCCCATAACATAGTTTCATAGGTTAAGAATGATAAGTTACATATAGTTTCTATTATAAAGCCACTTTTATGGAGCACTTGCGCACATGTGCATAATGTGAATGTATCTGCTTGCATGCGTCACGCTCAGACTCACTCAGCGGATTCACTTCTAATTCGGTTTTATAGGCGAGCAATAAAAGTTATGGAGCGAATTTGATTTTCGTCCATATCGGCTAAAACAGCCTTTATTTTACTTAAAGCTTCAATCGAACTTCATTAAAGTTCATAACGACGGCTCAACGAGAAATAAAAAAAAAAACTGCTTCGTGACGCGAGACAGGACGTGTCATTAAGAGGTATACATTTTTGTTCGAAACATTTTGACATACTGTCCCATGTGTAGTGTTTTATGCTGTTGAATGGGTCGACCGTAACTTATTTAACGACGCCGTCTCAGCTGCCGCAGTTACTTAGAGTCGAATGACACGATATTATGATCGCGTTTGATACACTGAAAAGCTCGAACAGAAATCAGTCGTGGCCAATTTCATACCTCTGTCACGGTACTCGCATGGAGTTACTGAGGAAAACTGCTGACAGACCTTAGTCAAGATAGTCTGTATTGGACACCTCCCGAGCTCAAGCGTTACGTCATACGCGAACTCGTTCGGTGGTTTATGATGCCAGTAGCTCCGTCTCAGTAGATTCTTCTTCTTCTTCAATATTTGTGTTGTCAAGGTCTCATCATTCAATGTACGTGTATAAAATCAAAAGTATTTCACGTGAACTCTGATAGGTCCATTTATTTCTCAATCCGATTAGAGCCTAATTTATTATTTATATTAAAAATTGTAAGAACATTTGGAAAGACCGCCTCTGTGGTCCAGTGGTCAGAGTTCCTGCACACAGATCCAGAGATCCCGGTTTCGAATCCCGGCGCTAACATATTCTCTCAGAAGTAGTGGGTCTGGAACGGAGTCCACTCAGCCTCATGAGTATAATTGACGAGCTATTACAATGAAATGGCGTCTCCGGTGTAGAAAACCGAGATTAACTGCCGCAGGGATTCGTTCGCTGACCAAGCGACACCCTCTATCCGCAAAAGTTGGCACTAACTTCGCCGACGAGCGGCGGTCGCTCAGTCGGTATAGTTCCGGACTACAGACCACGGAGTGTGTTTGTTTTAAGAACATTTGGAAAATAAAAGCCCGAAAAGCACCTACAAGGCTTCGATTCTCGGCGTGGAAAAGAGTTTTTCTCTTTGCCGCCCGATGTCGCCATACACCGCGATGTTACATTGTCGAAAAGTCAACAGTGGCGACTGAAATCTGCCTCAGGTGAAAAATGTATGAGTTTTTGCACTTTTCATCTTAGTATCAATACTTGTGCTTTAACGCGGCTCATATTCAAACAGTAATCTTGAGACCCTTCAAACTTCAGATGGAAATATTACGTTTTTGGAAATTATTCATCGTCATGTCTTTATCTAAAAACCGTCCTGTTTATTTTTCAAAACACAACGTTTCAGAGACGGTATTCTGTCTCCGTCTTCAGGTGAAACCTTCTCAGTTTGACCCATTCGATAGAGCTGGTCCCTGTCTCCAGTCTTCGGAAAGTTGTCTGAAAAATAAACAGGGCGGTTTTTAGATAAAGATAGGACGACGGATAATGTCCAAAAACATAATAATTTTACTATTGTACCATCGTCACATACTGATTTTATTTCAAGTGAAAATTTTGAGAATTCCCATCTGTAGTTACGATTACCATAGATAATCTTTCCGTTGAAGGGTACTATCCTCTGCGATATAACGCCGTGCAGTCCGTTTGTGGCCGACGTTTCGGGGGAATATATCGCCTCCATCTTAAGGGTAGAAGAATAGCGTAAGATACCACTGTGAAAGTATGTGGCAAACAGAGCCTGCTTTTACAGTGATATCTTGCTCGGTTTATTCTTCTACCCTGAAGATGGAGACGATATTTTAGTCCGAAACGTCAGCTGAATTTCAACGAACAGCACGGAATTATATCGCACAAGTACTTTTCATAATCACCGCCGTGAGAACGTCAAGTCCTACCCAATCTTTCCATTGATTAATATTCATAAATGTTAACCATCGAGGGACACTTTGGAATCAAGGCTTTACTAAATACGCAGCTGTGCACATGAGAGTTGCGGAAAGACAGCTTAATAAACTAAGTTAATCTCCTGTCTACAGGTAACTTCCACTGCCATTGTTTATAGAGGGCATTCTGCCAGTCAGTGCTGGAATCTTCTGCTCCTTTCCATAACTACTAACAACTGCTAACAGATATACACAAGAGGTCATAATGTGTCTGTAGGCTTTTGTATAAATTTTTTAATTTTTAGGGGGCCTTAAAATTCGCCATGAGATATCTTAGAGCATGTTGGTGACTAAAAGGCGAGTGCAGCAGAGAGGTGGGTACGGGCACATTAAGATGGCGGGACGACAGATAAGACAAGAGAAGCAATCGACATCGAAATCCTCTTCCCTCACCTCGTCTTCTCGGTTGAGTGAACATCTGCATTGCCTAGGAGCAGCGAACTAATGGTTTATTTCTGTATAGCTTTAAATTGTGAAACATTTATCCCTGAACCGAATCATTTAGGATCTGATGTATGTAGGATGATGATGTAGGATCTGGACGGCATTATACAGTGGTTAACATTGCGACTTCGGATACGTAGGGTCCGGGTTCGCATTTCGACTTGAGGATCAGCTGTATTGTCTCATGCTTTTGTGGTGATTTTCCCCAGTCTCTCCAGGCAAATGCTGCGATAACAATAATGTGTTTCGGATCGCTGCCGCCTTCCTGGCTGTTCCGATTGTCGCTATTCGTGGTTTTTACTCAGTTGCTTTAAGATAAGGCTAGGAGAGTACATTAAAATAACCACCACCATGTCCTTCCAGGCCTTTACCTACTCGTCGCTCATCATTCTTATGTCTCATTCAACGCAGTATAACTCTTGCAGTGAGGCAGCGTTCTCAGGTAACCCAATAATCAATTACCGATTCATAATTCAGAGGCAGTATACTCTTCGGTGACAGCTTCTGAGGTCTAGTGGTCAGAGTTCCTGGCTACATATCCAGAGGTCTCGTGTTCGCATCCCGGCGCTACCAGATTTTCTGAGAAGCAATGGGTCTGGAACGGGCTCCATTCAGCATCGTGAGGGTAACTGTGGAGCTATTTCAAGGAAATATCGGCTCCGGTCTGGAAAATCGAGATTAACGGCCGTGGGGAACCGTTGCGCTGACCACCCAACACCCTCTATCCGCTAAAGTTGGCACTAACTTCATCTACAAGCGGCGGTCACTCGGTCGGTGTAGTTCGTTTACGGGCTATAGGCCACGAAGTTTCTTTATACTTTTCTGTAATATACACCCTGTGTAGTTTGAAAAAGCGTCTTTAAATACATTGAGAATTCATCCGTGATATCCTGAGAGAAGTAAAGTGTACCTGGAATGTCATGAAAGTAAACATCGATTATTTCCAAGGCGGCAGACGTCCATGCGTTCCTAACCTTGTCGAGCGTTCCATGCAGAACGTCCAAGGGAACGCATAACTTATAGGGATGTTCATGTCCTTGCGTCTTGCTGACCGTCCATATGTTTCAAGTCGAGAAACGCGTGAAGAATTTTGATTAAATTTGGTATGTGCGTTATGCCATTGGAGGTATTTCCACATCACTAGTCTATAATCTGCCGCAGCGGGTAATAATAACAATGCGACGGACCGCCAGTAATGGGGTGCGATAATCGTTGTAACTAGTATTAGCCGTGGTAACTACAGGAAGAATTTTATCCATAATAATAATAATAATAATAATAATAATAATAATAATAATAATAATAATAATAATAATAATAGAGATAATAGTGACGATAGTGAGAACAGCAACGCAGGCCACCGCTGTAATTTGAAATGTACTTGTATGTACACTGAAATGCCACTAATGCTTGAGGAAACTGACTGGGTTTCGGTATGGCCTGTACAGATTGAGCCTTCTTACTAAATACAGGTGGGGAGTTAGATTTATGCTCCTGCCGTCATTACTCCCAATGGGGAAACTCTCTGCTCCCCTTACATTGGAAACTACGATAATGACGGAAAAGTTGTAAAGGATTTTCAAAATTTCTGAATTATTCCAACACTGAAATATGGTATCATAACTCATTCTGTGTACTCGTATTCGATCCCGGGTCTGGTCAAGTGGGATTTGTGGTGGACAAAGTGGCGCTGGGACAGATTTTCTCTGAGTACTCGGTTTCCCCTGCCAATCTTCATTTCACCAATTGCTCCACAATCACCCTCACCTATCATCTGGGGCTGGTACATTAGGCTAGAAGTTTCCGCAGTACAAGGGACTTAGTCCCACCCCACCAACTTTAAAAAAAATTACCATTATAAATTAATATGCACTCAACAGTAACTCATTGTCACCATCTGTGAATGTGAAATCATTTGCAATAATTTGATTAATAATATTTTTAATTTTTCATAAATACTCTTACCTTTATATATGACCCAGTGACAGAGAGCAGTCATTTTGTTTTTTGTATAAATCCATTTCTAGTATATTCCATTCAGAGGGCTCTAGCCTTTATTACCATGTTTTGTAAGAGTTACTGGTTCTTGAAGAGACATGTACCTCACCTCTCTGAATAATCTCAGCGTGTATTGCCATAACTCGAGCCTCTTGAGACTCAGAATACATGACCTTACGTTGTAGTATATTTCGTGTGCAAAACATGAATTGTTACATATAGAAGCGTCTATGTCCGCAAGCTACGAAGGTTATTCATTTGCCAAATGGTCAATTCATCTCCATACCTACATTTGCAAAACATTACATAATTCAGAACGCGTCACAGCCCAGCAAGTTGCTCGCCTGCTTCTCACGAGGTCTGTGTGGGTAACAGTGGAGCAGGTTTTACTCCGAGGCTTTCTATTGTCCTCTGCATATCGGCATTACATTAATGCTTCATACACTCCGCTACCGTCCTCGAGGTTTGCAAGTTTTTACCGGCCGGTGGTATCACAGCCTCTGCCGTGTTCAGCTCACTTTAATTTTCTAGTCAGATGTGGATAACATCAACATTAGTTACAAGAGAAATACTCAGCAATAAATGAATCAACATTCATATCCCTGGCAAACATGCGTTTGCCATGCATTTGGTAGGTACCCGGTTTGAATTTGCGTCGGAATATTGCCTCTCCTGTGCATGTCAATGATATTCCGAGGTACTATATGGAGATAAGCTACGACATTCTGGTTCCTAAAACGTTACATATTCGCTATTCATGATCAATGAGACAGATGTTAGGAGGTTGTAAACTGAATTGTAATGTTTCGGGCTAGATTGAAATGACGTTCTCTTGCAGGGGCGTTGATGAACTTCTGGGTTTCATGTAAGGAGGTAATTTCAATCAACTTAACAAGTGTTAACCACTGAAGGAAGGCAGTGCACCACTGAACTGAAGTCTTGGTTGATTGGTGGGTTGGTTAGATCAGCGTTTCTGAACATTTTTCACTTAACGTACCCTTTATCTCAGAGTGAAGCTTCAGGTAAAGGCAGCAACTAACCCGTAATCTCGAGATGACACTTCATATTTCAAACTACATGCTATGTTGCTATAAATGTGGCAAGATATACAGAAATTTTTTTTTTCATTTTGAACACACGTTACGTATTCCATGCAAAGAAAAGTCTGCATAAAAGAGAACCGTGAAGTGTTTTAAGCCCGTTCGGCCTATGTTTGACAGTGCATGAGATATACCTCACATATTCCCTTACGTACAAGACGGTAGCAGAGTAGGTAAGTAGTGGCTGTTATAAGAGTTTCTTTATGTCTTATTTTATTTCTGAAATACAAAATATCCCCTAGGGTTACATGTATCTCCGGTTCAGTACCGCTGGGTTAGATGTAACACTAGTTGCCTCTATCGATGTGGTAAAATATATAATTCACGTAAAAACTTTTGTGTGGGTGAAGTAGGGATGAACACACCATGGGCCGCTTACGGCAGCCTGTTATTTATGCGCTTCTCCCCAAAAAACAAACGATACGTGATAGGGCTAAAGCTAACGTTATCCCTGTACTTGTGAAACACCCTACCATGAAGTCGCATGAGACGTGTAGCTGTACGCATAATTAATTTCGGCTCTGGGTTGAGGTGAGGGAGCCGGGGTAGTGCAGTCGGTGTAGCGACTGGCTACGGGCTAGACGACCGAGGGCTCGGAGTTCGAGTCCCGGTAGGGACAAGAATTTTCTCTTCTCCAAGTAGTCCAGACTGGCTCTGTGGAGCTTCACGTTCAGGTCGCTTTATCCCGGGGGAAACAGGATCCAGTGGCTGTGGCATAGCAAGCTTGTTGGGCCCCCAAAATGGCCTCAGCACCGTTAGAAAAATTCTTATCCATGCCGGGAATCGAATCCTCGGTTCCTCGGTCATCCAGCCTATAGCCTAGTTAAATAAATGCGGTTAGATCACCTTTTCAGCTTCCCTTAACTTAGACATCGGCACTGTATAGTGGTACATAATGTATCATGTGCATTGAGACGTTTTTAACGGAATTCTGTGGAACTGGTTCTGTCTGAAGTACCTCCGGCTCTTGCAACAGCAGTAGCGATGTTCAGCGTTATGTTTCACTAACCCCCATCACCTATACATTTATTATTTTGGGACCAAAACTCCGTGCACTGTAGTCCGCAAGCGAACTATACCGACTGAGCAACCGCCGCTTGTCGGTATAGTTCTGTTGCGGACTATAGGCCACGAAGATTCTATTCCCAAATTTTAAATTTATAGGGACTAGAGCAGACGAAAATTAAATTGTTGTACTTATAAAGATTCTTAAGTGTTTTATGTTGGTAAAGGTTTTCGTATGTTACTACTACAAAACGTAGTTCCAGTGCTCACACTGATAACAACAAACGTAGATACGGTTATTCTAGACAAAATCTGCATTTTAAGGCCATCAGCGGTCGGCTTATCAGTGTGGCTGTTTGATGAAGAAAGGTTGTGCATCATTACGCATGTACATCAATTAAGTTGTTTGGAAACTGGAAGAGATGACAGAACAATTTTTATGTTCTTCGGGTTTTCAGCTCCGATAAAGCGTAGTAAAAGGTTAAAAGCAATAGACCACTGTAGGTCGCGGTGCAAGGGCCGAGGAGGCCTACCCCTCATACATTCATTCATTCAAAAGGTTAAAGAAGTAAAGTTATCTCTGGGTTTAAGTAATTAAACACCACGCCGTGACGGCGCGTGGGAGAGTGGACATATAGTTCCGCCATTCTTAACCTCGACACTAGATGGGGGTGTCTGGTCAGCTTAACCCCAAGGTAAACACCTGGTAGTGCGCATTCTGCAGGAGGCTGCATGGGCCCGAGAGCCGGTCTGCATGTCATGGAAGAGAGCTCTCTTGTCGCTGCAGGGAATTGAACCCCGAATCCTCGGTCATCGAGCCCGTAGCCTGGTCTCTATACCGACTAATCTGTGTACAGTTTCGTCATCGTATGCTGTGTGTGCGTATGTGCGTTTTCTAGACTAGGTTTTATCAAAGTCCGTCCTATACTTAGATTCATGGAGGCGAACGTTTAAACCAAGTCCGTTTGCGTGTTCAGTTGCCCCTCTGAGTGTTGCTGAACCTCGGTCACTGTTCTCACAATTGGCGTCGTTATTCGGCAAGTAGTTGTCTGTTCTGTCGTGCAGTGCTTTGCCTGGTGCCTCTCTTGTCTCGCAGTAACAGTATTGCGTAAGAAATACGTACTTCGCAATATATCCCTTTCCTGCAAAAGGGGTATAGGTTTAGAAAGGATGAGAATGTTGTGACCCACGCTTCGATTTCTCAAGGAAACACCGGCTTTGCTGTTGGTCGTGAAGTAAACACAGAGAAATTAAAGCAAGATATTTGGGTACGATAGTAACAAATCAAAATTTGATGGGTAAGGAAATTAAGAGAAGATTGAATTCGGGTAATTCTTGCTACGTACCATTTATTTCAGAACCTTTTGTCTTCCCGGTTGCTCTTTCAAAAGGAAATATACTAAATATCTTGTAGTTTTATGTGGGTGTGAAACTTGGTCTGTGACATCGAGAGAATAATATAGACTGAAAGTCTTTGAGATTTGGGTGCTGAGGGGAATATTTGGACATAAGCTGCATGAGGTGAGAGGAGGTTGGAGGAAACTGCACCAAGAGGTGCTTCATAGCTCATACTCTTCTCAAATACAATGAAAATGATCAAGTGAAGAAGATTTTAATGGGCATAGCATGTAGAACGCATGACCGAAGGAGAATGCATATAGGATTTTGCTGGGAAGGCCATAAGTAAGGAGACCACACGGAAGACTTAGACTTAGTCGGGAGGATAATATTAAAACGAGTCTTAGAGGAAATGAATGGGGTGCTATGGACTGGATTCATCTGACTCAGGATGGGGACCTGTGACAGGCTTCTTTGAAGTCTGATATGAACCTTCGGGTGTTGGGATATTCTTGTGTGGCTGAGTGAATGGTTGCTTCTCAAGAGGCAGTCATCTCTGTGGAGTGAATTAATTTACTTAGGTTTGCCATATCATTACGTGTGTTCAGCCTTGTAGTATGTCCTCGTACGTGTTGATAATCAATCGCTAAATAAACCGTGAAACAGCGGCCTTGTTAGTGTAGGATAGTGTTTGCCCAAGGACTTCCAAATCAGCTGATGTACGCCACACGTGCTTTTTCTTTCCCCGTTATTAAAAATAACAATATGGCCGCCAAAATAAAATTTGGAGCCAGTACAGTTTCCTGAAGTGCGTAATTAAATATTGGCATACAATTTTCGACTTTAATTAAGGCAATATCATATAGAAATTCCAACTTAATGGGTATATTAATCACATGATTCATAATAAAGGAGAAAGCTCTATTAGATTGGGTCCAGCTCAGAAAGCTTAAGGAGTCATGGCGAAGATAAAAAGAATCACAACCAAGGACTTTTAATGAAAAAAAATCACAATAACTTCGGTGTAAAATTAAAGAAATGTTATTTACTAATTAAACATGCTTCTTTTTATTCTGAGGTGTGGATGAGGATGGGTCGCTTGATACTTGGGCCCTAAACGCCCCATTGTACCAGCCTGGATGACAGATGGGATCAGGTGGATTAAGGACTGGCAACGGAAACCGAAATGCTCGGAGAAAATCTCCCCCAGTGCTACTTGCCCACTGCAGTAAAAAAAGTAAAGCTATCCCTGTAACAGGCCGTGAAGACCCATAGGATTGTGTGAGGTCGAGGCTTCCACACTTTCTCTAGGCAGTCGTCTAACAGATGACGGTGAGGTCAGCCTTACGCGCCGGCCGTCCTTTACTTCCCAAGAATATTCCTGGTACTCCTTTCTGTTAGAGGCTGAGTCGACCGCAGAGCCATAGTGCGCCTGGAAGGATTAGGTCAATTGAGAAAATCCACCTCATCGGGACTCGAACCCACGACTTTCTAGCTTGTAGCGTGGTGCCCCCTGCCCACTGCAGTTCCTACATTAGCCGACTTAAAAGCTGTTCTGAGTCTCCGCCAGCGACGTGAAGGCACATCCGAGTACCGGTACGCACAGTGTTGCCAACCACTTTAATAGTATATAAACAACAATATTGCACGGAGCCTATTTCGCTGTGTGTGCCGTTTCGGCATTTCATGAAATTCTGCAGGTGGATGCTTAGCATTTTTAGGGAGTTTGATCATAAACGTATCTACAGGTGTCGTGTGGCCTTTGTTTAACCAACTTTCTTTATTTCGAAAATTAAACCACCTTGCTGTCTGTGTGTCTGAGATTTCCCCCTTAACGCCAGAAAGTCGGAGTAGTGAAGTCAGAAGAAATAACACGTAACAATAGAAGAATTGTTTGACTCTGTGTCTTGTATGCGGTCCGTGTTGTATCGAGCGCTCAGTATGCAATGAAAGGAAAGTTAGTGATTCGTTCTTCTCAGTACTTCTTGTTATCTGTTAGAAATACAGATATGGCGGCAAAATGACAGTCGATTATATAAAGCTTCACAGAGGTACATTGCCTTATATTTAGCATGACAAAAATTGATGTTTTATTAAGAGGATGTAGTCTATGACTTTGCAACTACTTCGAGTTATTTTTTAAATAAATTTTTACCTTCATCATTTCATGTAGAAAGTTTCTGGAAAAAATCAGTCCCACCAATGGAAGTAAATTTTGACGAATAATGTACAGTTCTGAACCGTCGCTGCTTTATCACGGACCAGAATAATTAAAGCTGTGAAGACTGGAAGATTGAGGTGACTGGGTCACCTCTTCAGTAAAATAAAGTGCACTTCTATAGAAAATTAACTTGCTCCAAGCCAGAGGGTACTTGAAGAATGGGGAGACAGAGTGGAAGGTGGCTAGATAGCGTGGATCGAGGCCTCGGATTCTCGGAATCAGCGGATAGACGCTAAAACCGCCGCCTAGAAACCAAAGGAGGAATGTCACTGAGGAAATAAGGGTTTGGACCACGCTACAGCACCGCAGAAGTGGAAACGGTTGTAAGACATTCTTTTGTTTTATTTTACAGACCACTGTAAACATTTAAACGTTTAGGTGTCTCATTATCGAATCTGATATATAGTTTAGCATGCTCTTAGATGAGAGTGTCTTTAAAAACTTGGGTGAGAGATCAGCCCAGATTGCCGAGTTATATTGAGAGTACCCTACAGTGGCGGAGCTCACTGAAGATGCGTTATCCTGTTTTGTGAGAAATACGGATGCTATTGAGGGCGTTCTTGCTTCCATCTTCAGGCTACGATCTACTGTTTTGTGAGAAATAGGTACGGATGCTATGGAGGACCCTCTTGTCTACATCTTCAAGGTAGGCGCTACAGACGATAGACCCTGAAGATGATCCAAGCGGTTCTTCCGATATATAGGCATCTATATACCACCAACCAACACAGCATCATATTCGAGACGACCGTAGTGTTAACACCCATTTTGACCAGACTGTTGGATAACCCTTTCATACCGGTTAACCACGTAATTAAGGGGTACAGCTGATTGTCAACCGCTGACTTGCAGATGTTGCAGAACCAGAAGTTCAGCGTCATGTTGATTTCGTCGTACGGGTTGGCACCTTGCATTCTACATGTCCTCTCCCTTGAAGCAGATTTAATGTTATCCTCCCATCTACGGCTCCTTGATGTCACTACCGAAGCAGTACTAGGCAAAGTATAGGTAGGTCTGTCACTTACTTAGTTCTTCGTTACATAAAACGGGCAAGAATCCGTTGAAATTTCAACGGCAAATCCGTTTAGTTGTCAACCTCATAGTTTGTCACACTGCACTCTGTTCCGCTGTGATAGATTCTAATAACTTGTAGCCCTTGAGGGAAAGTTAAATAATAATATGACTGAATATGTACGCTATGAATTTAAAATGTTCTGGCAAGGCAGTTACTTTTGCACTAAGGCACTCAGAATGTGTGTGTTGAGTGATCTACCATCTTCTGGTCCTACTTGCTACCTAACGACAGAATAGCAGGCATATATTTTTTTTTACGTGTACAGGCGTATGTTGATATTTAGGTTTCTGGGAAGTAGTTAAGGTATTTTTTTCTGAATGGCCGATTTTTTCAGTTTTTCAGCATCCACAGGTGGCAGGACTCCTTGGACGGGGGATGATCATCGTATGTTATCGTGTTCCTTTGGTTCCATCCTAAGAGCAGATTTATGGAGTATGTTATTATACATTCTGTTCAAGTGGTTTAACAGTTTTTCTCTTGTCACCTGTTCTTGCATAAGTATTCAGTTCCGTCCTCGTATCTGAATTTCATTTTTTGTCTAAAGCAGTACATCCCTTCAAGAATTTCATTTCCCCTGCTTTCATCTGACGTTTCTTGCTCTTAACCCAATTTTCACTTCCTTATATAAATGCGAGGACAGCCGTCGTTTTATAAATTTTCAGCCCTCTCTTTACCTACAGGTTTCATAGTCCCACGTCTTCCATTGCAGTGTTTTTACACTTTGCAGCACACAGCTTCGCGTGCCTACACATTCCGCGTAGTTCAAACGTGATATGGCAGTCGAGTTTGTAGCACTCCTACTCCGTGTTTGGGAAGTCCCTGATTCATATATCTCATATCGGAGATCGGCTATCGTGACTAACATTTCACATGCCTGTTTCCTAAATGTAGGCAACCACCACTTCTTTCCAATTATTATTTCACTTTCGTTGGTTGCTTTACAATATCGTCTGGTGGCAGGATGAGGGATGAATAATAAATTTAAAGGATTTAGAAGCAAGCTGTCGTGGCCTGAACGAGATGCTATCTGGGAGTTAGCCTGAAATGGCAGAAAACTACGAGAAATCTCAATATCTGCTCTTTCGACCGAGTTTCGAACCAGTCACTCCCCGAATACAAGTATAGAGCCTTACTACTTCACCAATCCGCTAGGTCACACCTTTTTCAGTCCATTATTGACCAACCATGTTACAATTTGACACTGCATAGCCTGAGCTACAAATCTATCTATGGCTCTACAGCTCTTGTGGAGGTTGGCCGCTTTTTCGGTTTCTTAATCCATACACAGTTGGTAGGACTCCATGCGCGGGGGATCAGTCCATCGCAAGGCCGCTACCTACACACAGATATCCATGCCTCGAGTGGGATTCGGACCTACGACCCCAGTGTTCGAGCAGTCGAAGACGGTTCATGGCTTATACCGCGCTGCCACTGAGATCGGCCTGAGTTACAAGCAATGTCGTTAAATAAACTGTAAATAAAATAATAATGATTTTTGTATTGCTAGTGGGGTGGGACTAAGTCCCTTGTACTGCGGCCACTTCTGGCCTATTGTACCAGTCCCAGAAGATAGGTGATTGTGGAGCAGTTGGTGGAAAGATGATTGGCAGGGGAAACCGAAGTACTCGGAGAAAACCTGCCCACAAATCCCACTTGACCAGACCTGGGCTCGAACCCGGGCCGCCACCGTGGAAAGCCAGCGACGAACCGCTTGAGCTATGGCGCCGCCCAAAACAATAATTATACTTGCATAGTAATTGAATTTAATTATTTTGTAGCCCGTTGGATATTTTAGGTTTATTGCGTACATTTATGTTATAATAAACTGTGTGGTGAATTTTTAAACGAGGCGGAAGGAAGATGCGTCCATGCGCCGGTCTGGGGTCTCATGGCGGATGCCAAAAGCAAACAGGGTCATTTGAGTGTGAATGAGGCGTCTTCATTCTTGTAGCAGCCGAACTGTTATATTTAAACATGCCGGATCGGCAGCTGTCTTCGGTATATTTATGTGCTGCATCAACTTCTCAGTTCCCCTGTACCCCCACCCCCAAAGTCAAAGCCCAAATACTGTCTCATCAAGTAGGAACCTAACATTATTAAGTAATCGCTATGTAGACCGCTTTCGCTTTTGTTTATCGGTATCCAATGGAATTTCTATTTAAATAAATTGTCCCATCCGCGGGCGAATGTACAAGTGCTATTCAGAGTCTTGAGTTAAGCTTTATTAATTTCAAACAAATAAAATTGTCAGGTCTTGTACATTATTTCGCCTCTGTGAATAAGCTGTGATTTATCTCTGGCAGTATTTGAAGACATTTGTGTTATCAGTGACATCTGCTGGACGTTGTAGAAACTAACCCTATAAACGTAAGATTACAGGTTTTCACGGCGGCAGTGAGAAATGCCATCGTCTGGGATGTGGCGCCGTGTAGAGCTTGTGTGAACCGACTTTTGGGATGAACGTATCGCCTCCATCTTCAGGGGAGAAAAATCCGCGAGCAGCGTGAGCAGGTGGCTGCAGACTGAGTCACTAGTCGAAAACACCCAGCTATATAAGAGTAGGAAGGGAGGGAGAGTGGGGTACCCTACAAATGCCTACACAGAATGGCTGTTAAATTCATTGAAAGAATAGTAATTTTTTTAAGGGATATCGCTGATAATGACTGTAAGAGAACGCGTACAAATAGTATCACCTCCAATCCGAGGGAGAAATTCGAGAAGAATGCAAAGGAAAATGTCGTCATATCATTTCGCTATTTACACAGTAAGAGCGCACTCTATATGCATATGAGGATAAATACTAAATCCTGCATCAGGAAGTTCCCTGAGTGGAAATCATAAAACCCAAAGTTTCATCTCCGTCATTACAAAAGCCCAACATTGGAAATTCTTGTAACTCAATTAAATCCAGTATATTGAGGCAAGGGCCGGAATATTACCTCAGAGATGGCCGCTTCGCAGTTCACAATACGTCTGACATTCGATTCCATGTATAGGTTACGTGTAGGATACCATTTGCTGTTTGGTTTCTTAACTAATGGATGCAGCAACCATTCGATTCGGAGGCAAATATGTTCATAATTAGCATCAGTTGTATAAATCTGAGTTAGGGTGATTCCCTATTAAGGTACAAAGCATGAACACCCGCATAACCATGCACTACTCTAGCGTCGAACATGTGACCGAGTTGTCCGACTGACTGACTGACCTAACTACATGCTTAAGAATCATCCCCCAAGCTTTTATAAGTGATCACGTGAACAATACATTCCGTTCATAGTTCCAGTTTCGTGTTCACAACAGTACGCCATTGGACCATGTCAGTAGCCAGTTGAATCTAGCCCACTCTCTTGTACTGTATTTCTTTAGAACCCCTTCTAATGTTATCTTCCGATTAACGCCTGTGTCTTCCAAGTGATCTGTTCCTTTAAAGTTTTCCGACTGAAGCTTATATACGGCATCTTCTTGCACTTGCTGATATGCCTCGCCCATCTTACCACCTTCGATTTTAGCCTATCTTGACGATATCCGGAGAATTTTAGTCTACAAATCACGAAGATCCTTAACCCATAAAATTTTCAGTCCTCATGTTGCTCTTTCTTCACCTCTGAAGGTCTGCTGTATTCGCAAACGTCCTGAACCCTTGTGACTTGTGATTCTCACAGCAGTAACTCATGGCGACTGTCCCTCCGAAACGTTGGTACCCATCTACCAGAATACCATGGCATTACACTCCAGAAATGCGTGTTTTACATCACATTTCTTCCCCACTGAGACACGATGTTCCACACCCGTATAAAACAACACGTCGACTCCGACTGTAGCTTAATTTATCTCTCGCCCCTGTGCTTTTTGGTAGGGCGCAGGAAGAAAGAAAGCGCTTCACAGAAGCAAAGCCTACTTATTGCTGGTGTAATTATTATATGCATTCAGAAGCGAAATCGCTATCTTCTTAAGTGTAACTGTGTTCATACCTTTTTTATTCTTACTGGGTTGGTACTGGCCACTTCTGGCCTATTTACCAGACACAGATGATAGGCGAGGGTGATTGTGGACCAATTGGTGGAATGAAGATTGGCAGGAGAAACCGAAATACTCGGAAAAGATCCTACACGAGTGCCATTTTGTCCACCACAAATCCCACATGAACAGACCCGTGCTCGAACCCGGGCCGCCGCGGTAGGAAGCTAGCGACTAACCGCTTGAGCTATGGTGCGGCAATGTGTTCATAACTTAGTGTGTAGATTTCTTTTCCTATGTTCGGGCTCTGTGCCATGAAACACTTTGGTAGGGGACTGCCCGAGGCAGTGTTTGTCGACAACTGATGCCATTTTAGCTGAGTTGAAAGGAAATTGCTCTTTAACTGCGTTTACTGTTCCAAGACTTATGCATTCACCTGTATGTTGCATAACAGCTTGAAATCGATGAGAGGTTCTTGTCACACAAAAGCAACTTCCATTTCGTTCGATTAACAGTGTCTCATAAACCAGTTTTATAGACTAAAGCTCCTTTCGAAGGTATTATATACGTCCCGCCAATATGCTCAAGATAACATTAATATAGTCTATTATCAGTTTTACATTATGGAACGAATATTACGCTCTGGAGTAAAATAGATTAAAAACTGATCAGTGAATAAATCAATCGAATGATAATTTTCACGGAAATGTAAGTTTCGGAGTCCTTTTACACGAATTTATTACTTTCATCTACTGCACCTATTATTTAATGGGAAATGGATTGGGACCTATCCAAATTATGAAGCTAGTCATTGTGTACATTCCGAAAGAGAACACGTGTACTCCTGTTGTTCTTAGTTACCTCGATCATGGGGCTGGTATTGTAATTGGTCTTGTTTAATTTTTCTCTAAGAATAAGCAGTTCTTTAAAAAATACGCGTGGGAGCCACCCCCAGTGAATCGTGAGTTAGCCAATATTAGGCTAGAATTCAGCCAATGCTAAGCAACGGCTAGGTAAACAGCCGTTGCTAGGTAAAACCTAGTTGCACAGACTTGTCGTCACGCTGACATTTGATTACCTTTATATCTTATGTGTATAGTTGACGGAAATTATGGTTATCGGTATTAGTTTTATATAATTTTCTGCAGGTCGGGCTGTAAGTTGTATTTAGTCAGAACGAAGAATTTCTGCTCATTTAACTATCTTTGAATTGCTGAATTCTCATCGTGTTGCTGTCCGACCCACAGGTAGTAAACTGAACCTCTCATCCTCTCTCTGCATCATGCATTTAGTTTCCTACTTTTTGTGTCTGTTAGACTTGCTGTGTGCTATGTTCGGGATTTTACTAACTCTTCCCACTCAATTAAAAGAAACAAAAGCGTAACTGTGAAACGTTTAAATATAAGTTGATTAACGTACACGAGGGGGTTCGCATCTAATCTTCGTTATATGTAGTAACAGTGTTTGTTTCAAATCTGTCTGCCTGGAGCAGTATAAGAAGCAGCATTCCTATACTTCCGTAAACGAATGGCCTAATTTAATTTGTTTCCTTGGCTCTGTGCCTTTCTTTATGTCCCGGATGACTTCGAAATTAGAATCAGTCGCCTGAAAAAGATAGAGAGAACAACGGAAGAGGTACAAACTTCTGAGAATGGAGTATCCAAGTGTGTCCTCGACGATATTTCTTCCGTCCTTGTATCCAAGATGCAGGTGCACACGTTGTCTACTGAGCTGAGCAGCAGTAGGCCTAACAACACACTATAGCTATACGCCTTTAATTCGAAATCTGTCAAGTATTAAACCTCTTTTCCTTTTCGGAATTGGTACATGTGAATTGTCTCTGTGTTTAATCCTTTAAAGACAGAATTTCTTCTACGTGTTATATAAAAATTCACTCCGTGTCTCGCAGGAAACACATTGCCTCTCTACTACAAAGATCGACGGAACCATACGAAACTCACAAATAGGCTGTGCGGTCAGAGTGTGTATGTTGAAGCAGTAACCACTGTACCTTAAAGGGCTATTTAAGCACGTTTGGGGAAGTCTGGGTGTTGCTCCATGCATTGTTAACCTCGGTACTAGTTGGAGGCGAATGGTCAGTTTCACGTCATGGCTGTTCTGTGCTAGAAGAAGTAACCTAGTATTTATTTAACAGAGGCTGGATGGGCCCCAGGGCCAGTTTGGACTCCGTGGAGAAGAGATAAGGAAATGCTTCTACCGTGAATTGAACACCGATACCTGGGTTGTTCGACCGCCTTTGTTGTCTAGTGGTCAGAGTTCCTGGCTACAGATCCAGATGTCCGGGTTCGATCCCCGACGCTACAAGATTTTCTGAGAAGTAGCGGGTCTGGAACGGGGTCTACTCAGCGTCGTGAGGATAATTGTGGAGCTCCTTGAATGGAAAAGTAGCAGCTCCGGTCTATAAAACCGAGATTAACGGCCGTGGGGATTCGTTGCGCTGACCACGCGACACTCTCTATGCGCTAAAGTTGGCACTGACTTCGCCGACAAGTGGCGGTCACTCGGTCGGTATAGTTAGCTTGCAGACTAAAGCCACGGAGATTGTTTTACTCGAGTTGTACAGACCGTGATATAGACGCCATACTGACTGAGCTATCAGGATTTCTGATTCGGAATGAATGTTTAATAGGGCTGCAGAGACGGGTTGACTTTCTGTCTTCATAGTGGCTCCTTTCGTGGAGCAATGTAGACTCTTTTCCATATACTGGGTTAAATGTTTATTGTATCAAATAGTGTTACAAGTAAATACTGTAGTTCATGACGAAATGTGTGTTCTATATTATGATATTATACCATTCTGGATGATAAGCGGCCATTGAGAAATTTCATTACAATGTGTTTGAGCTGCATGTAAAGTTGAGGCTATATTGACCTCATAAAAAGGCAGAACAAAAATATATGGGGACTACACAGAATAGTTGTACAGCCAGCAAATTCCACTCGTAGTATGTACTAACCCGGGTCAGGTCATGTGGGATTTGTGGTGGACACAGTAGCACTGGGGCAGATTTTCTCCGAGTACTTCGGTTCTCCTGCCAATCTTCATTCCACCAATTACTCCACAATCACCCTCACCTATCATCTGGGGCTGGTAAAACAGGCCAATAGTGGCCGCAGTACCAACTGAACTCAGTCTCACTCCACAAAGAATAATAAAAATAAATAAAACCACCCTGTTTATAGAGGTATTCGGTTCGTCCGAAACATTGGTAACTCCTTACCGAACTACATTTCGTCACAGTAGATGAAAGCCGCATTCTGTGAACGGAAGTTGTCTGAAAATGTATATCTGAGGAATGGACTCTATTGTATAATAAGGAGCTTCGTATATCGTCTCGTAATATTAGGGACATTAATCAAGAAACGTACAATGGACGAGAAATATGAGAAATGCTCAGAAAACTGTAGTCGAAACATCTCTGGGAGCATAGTATTAAAATCTCTTTCATAAATAGTATGTGAGTGTGTTGACTGGACTGAAATGGCTCAGGGTATGGTCACATGGGGGATATTAATGAACACGAGTCTTTATGTTTAATAAAAGTTTGGAAGTTCTTGACCAGCTTAGCATCTGAATATTTTAGTCACTGAACCATGGAGATAGTTACATCCTTCATAAGTAATGACTATCTTAGTAATTCATCAAGTTAACTAAATTACAAGAATAGTTTTGGCCTTGTGGCTACATGGGTCCTGTATATAAAGGCTTACGTAAATGATGACGTATAGACTTCATACCAGACACGTGTGCAGTATGAAAATCTACAGTTAAAAATACCAGAGGTTATGTTGCACGTTTTCTTCGTATTTATAGTAGCTGTAACTCAAACCTAAACCACTTTGTTTCACCTCGCACTTGGTGGGAAAGCGCATATTCTTTGTCTTCGTGGCCTCAAGCAACGCAGATCAGAATGCTGTCACATCTATACGTTGAACCGCATGTACATATTGATTCTTGGGTAATGTGGGCTGCGTACGTTTCAGAGAGTCGAATGAAAGTTGAAGATATTGAATGCGAAATAATAACGATTGAAAAACAGGAAACTCCGGCCTACTTCATGCCACTTTCCTAGCTTTGGCAAGACGAAACCGAAGACAGTCACAAAAAGTCTCAGTTGGCATAGTTGGTGACGCAACCAAGGTTCAGACTGAATACTTCAAAATGACAGCCTTGGAACGTCAACGCTGCATCATTCTGTCCTGCTGTTGGGTGTCGAGATTGGCACTGTCTTCCAGCCACGATGCCCAGATGCCCGGTAATTGTGACTGAGGTTTTGGTCGGTCGGTCTAGGAAACTACTGGACCATGACTGCTTCATCCATGTCTCCTATATTTAGGCGACTGTAAAGATGTTCTGGGCCGGTCACTGTAGCCGCGCGGTCTGAGGCATGAATTGTCTTCTCTCGCTAGGACGTTGGGTTCATGGGTTCAAAACCCACTCAGGGCATGGAGTTTGGTGTATATATGTATGTGTTTATTCTGTGTTTATGCTGTCCTGTGTTTACATAGCGGCCTTACGACGGGTTGATCACCCGCCCAAGGAGTCCTACCGTCTGTGAAAAATGATTACTGAACTGAGTAAGAGACCAGGGCCCTGAGTGGGCTGGAAGAGACATTGGAAAGAAAAATGTTGTGGAAGCTCTGATGGCTGGAGTATGTCGTTATTTAAACTCGTTTCGTGTCCCAAATCACTCTCCGAGCCTCAGTTGAATTTGGTTTTGCGGACATCCGGTAAGAGTTGTGTGACGAATTCTGTTTTGGCCTTTGTCGGGTTCATTATAATCACGAATTCAATGGAACGTACTAAATTTCTCTGAACAGAAGTTTGTGTCGTAAGTGCCTAGATTACGTAACTGACAGAAGCCACTGATATTTTCGAACTTGTCTAAAACAATCTTGTAGTGCTTCATCCTGTTTATGGTGCTTACAAATAAAAATCACCAGGTGATCTGAGGAAATACACAAATGGTGTTGGACTGCCTACAGACTGCAGTGCTGATTTGTGTGTTTCCTTAAGAATCGCCTGATAATGGCCTCTCTGAGCCGAAACATGTCGTGAAATGATAGATAAAAATCATTTATTTGTGTGACGGCAAATCTTCCATTTTTATTTCCTTTGAAACACTTTTAGGTATGGTGTAAAATTTACATAGCGGCTGTCAACACAGAGGCCTTACACGGAAATACCTGAATGTTAATTGACTTTTTATGGTATATATATATAAGTGCAGCATATGTTTTAGAGAGAGAGAAAAGAAAAGAAAGAAAGTGGGGGGTCGTGAGACAATATCTCCGCCTTTGAATGTTCCCAGTCAATGCCCCCACGCGTTCTGGTAGAGGTAATGAATATGAACGGAATTAATTTTTATGACGTTGGAAGTGCTGCATTATAGTGATATTTGATGTAACATTGGAAAGGCTACGTTAGGGAGAAATTTTGATGTTACCATGGGTGGGCTGCTTATGGAGCAAACAGTGCAAGTGAAATTTGGATGCCAACTCAACATTTACTCTAGGACTGAGGAGATCCACGGAAAACCTAGCTCGGGTTTCAGGGTTTTTTTTTTCCGAATTCTGTGTTTGTTATTTTTTTTTCATGTCCCGGATCGACTAGAGGCATTTTTAAATTTACTCAGCTCCCTTACCCTTATGTACGGTAGCGACGAGTGCTTAAACGAGATGATGAAATATTGACATATAGTTTCTTATGTGTTCGAATTGTCATGTCCCTTATTTTAGTAGATAATTATATAGATCGTGGCCATCTTGGCTGTGACGTCGTGTAGTCTTGACGTCGTATACCGACGTTTTGGAGCAACTTGTTGGACCCATCTTCAGGGTTGAAGTGAACTATAAAGATGGAAGCAGCAGGTTCCTCCGAAATGTCGATATCCGCTTACCAGACTTCACGATATCACGCACAAGACCACAGTTTGCCCAATTACCGTCGTGAGAACTGCGAAACTTCAGATGAATGTACTTCTGTTTCAATTTCTTGATTTTATTGCTGTTTGAAGCGTTAACTAGTGCTTATTGTGATATTGAGACAGAAAGGAACCCTATCCTGGGCTAATGGCAGTTACTTTTGCAGTTAACAGTATTTATATCTGCGGTAAATGGCATTAATTACTGTATATGCAGAGGTGTGAAATCGCGGAGGGGAGGCCAAGAATCTGTGCGCACTCCAGTTCATTTTTCCCTTCGCTTCACTGCCATGTTTTGTGCTGCCACTTCTGGTCTATCTCCGAGGCAGCGAGGGCCGTGAGCATGTGTTTGTTGTTGTTGGCCAGGGACCTATTTTACTGTGTCATCCGTCTACATTGATGAATCTTTGGCACAGTTCATTTTGCGTATTTATAAGGACAGTTCGTAAAGTGTTCATTCCTTCCTAGACCACATAAAAGAAGTTTTCTTTGTGTATGACCATTATTAGCTCTGTAATTTTCAGTATTGGAACGGTTAGAATACACAGAAATAGACGGCAGTAGAAATGTCTATCGGCCAGTCACGGTAGCCGAGCGGTCTAAGGCATGTACTATCTTCGCGCGCTTGGAAGCCGGGATCGTGGGTTGAATCCAACTCATGGAATAAATATTTAGTTTGCGTTGTTGCGTTTTTCTGTGTTTGTGTACATTTAGAGGCCTTGCGACGAGCTGATCACCCACCCAAGGAGTCCTACCGAATGTGTAATATCTAGGAAAACCGAAGTGAACGGAGAAGTTCATGGAGGTAGGCCTAGGCCCACTGGGGCTGTAGCGCCAAGGGAGAAAAAAGTCTATCTGTCTATGGCTCTGCAGTCCTTTTGTTGGACCTTGACCGCTTTTTCAGTTTCTTGATCCTGTACACAGTCGGTAGGACTCCTTGGAGAAGGGATCAGCTCTTCACAAAGCGGCTACCTACAGACAGGACAACACAAACAGAATGAACACACAATTTAGACATCCATGCCTTGAGTGGAATTCCAACCCACGATCCCAACGTTCGAGAGAGCGAAGACAGTTCATGCCTTAGACCGCACGGTCACTCTGATCAGCGGAAATAGGAATATATTTGATTAAAATTCTGAAATAACATGATTACGGTTTTCTGGCATGTGACGCTGTGTGGTTTAGTAGATAGGTACCACCGTTTCAGAGGAACCTACTTCCTGTATTTTCCCGGAATGCTGAAGATAGAACTAAGAGATTCGTGTGAAATGTCGCTAAGTATCTACGAAACTACACGGCGTCACACCTCAGAAGGTCTTATCAGAATTCTCCCTGTACTCGGGATCTCCATTGTCATATGCGAAGTAAAGATAAAAAGGTAAAGTTGTTCCTGTGCTTAATTAATTAATCATTGTACCATGAAGACATATGGAGAGAGTGGAGGTATACCTCCACCTTTCTTGAAGTCGGAACTAGATGGAGATGAGTGGTCAGGTTCACGTTCCGGCTGCCTTACCCGCGGGGTAAGACGTCCCGGTACCCATTGGATAGGTGGCTGGGTGGGCCTCAGACCCGGTCTGGACCCTGTGGAACCAGAGAGATTCATATAATCGATTACTGTTCTCCGCTTTATAGCATGGGGGTGTTAACGATTTTCTGCCTGCTCCAGGGGTTGTTTATCGTCGAATGAGATTGTTTATGGTTATATAAGTTGCAAGGGGTGATTCAGGATGTCTCAGTTAGGTAACTCGTTACTGGGTGGACAAACGAAATTAAATTTCCATACAAGGATATTAGAAATTTTCTTCAGCCTCCACATATCCAACCTGCTCTCTGGTCCACCAAGCTTTGTATCCAATGGCTTGCTCACTACAGGGAACAGGAAAATCGTGAAAATTCTGTCTCAACGTGGCCTTTTACACAGCCCGAGATCTAGTAAATTTTAAATGGTTTTGACGATGGTGTATAATATTCAGAATTGCTGGGTGTTTGGACTTTGTTCATCGACCGGTATTCTAAAAACTAGAAAACACAACGTTTCGGAAACTGGATCTGTTTCCATACTCAGGTGAAGGGGGGAACACACGCTGTTGGGTCCCTTAGGAAGGCTAACTTCAATCACCCGTAAGTACACTCTGTTTAAAAAGTGCGGAATATTTTAGAAACATCTCAGAAACTAATGGAGGAGATTGGTAACTCTTATGGACGTGGTGGACTTCTGGAAGAGAATTTTATTCCCTTTTCGCAATGAGTACTCTGTTATCTCCATGAAAATTTTCTCTTCTGGCAAGACTGAGGACTCTCTGCAGTGGCAGAAGTGGCACCCTTTTCTATTTTCCAAAAATCTGACCGGGTCTGTGAGCTTTAGAATATAGGCGATCTGCTTCAGATTTCTGAAAAGCTACCTGAGCTACATTACAGCTATCCTGTTCCAAATTTCGTCAAAATCCGTCCGGCCGACAATTCGAAATCAGGTGTTAAGAGAGATCTCATCTCGGGCAGCAGTTCAGAATGGGTTATGTTAGCTGGCTTCTGTGTTCTGGTGTGCACGGTGAATCTAGACCGAGCCCTTACGTTGTGACGTGGTGATTGTTTAACTTTAAAGCGACGCGCGCTTCGTCGTAGCTCTCTTGTTTTCTGCTTGGGTAAACAATAAACATCCTTTCTCTGTTTTATTATCCACTTTCGCAGACGTTTTCCGT
>NW_019722432.1:1046141-1047956 GCF_002891405.2 Cryptotermes secundus | reverse complement strand
TTTGTTGGACCTTGACCGCTTTTTCAGTTTCTTGATCCTGTACACAGTCGGTAGGACTCCTTGGAGAAGGGATCAGCTCTTCACAAGGCCGCTACCTACAGACAGGACAACACAAACAGAATGAACACACAATTTAGACATCCATGCCTTGAGTGGAATTCCAACCCACGATCCCAACGTTCGAGAGAGCGAAGACAGTTCATGCCTTAGACCGCACGGTCACTCTGATCAGCGGAAATAGGAATATATTTGATTAAAATTCTGAAATAACATGATTACGGTTTTCTGGCATGTGACGCTGTGTGGTTTAGTAGATAGGTACCACCGTTTCAGAGGAACCTACTTCCTGTATATTCCCGGAATGCTGAAGATAGAACTAAGAGATTCGTGTGAAATGTCGCTAAGTATCTACGAAACTACACGGCGTCACACCTCAGAAGGTCTTATCAGAATTCTCCCTGTACTCGGGATCTCCATTGTCATATGCGAAGTAAAGATAAAAAGGTAAAGTTGTTCCTGTGCTTAATTAATTAATCATTGTACCATGAAGACATATGGAGAGAGTGGAGGTATACCTCCACCTTTCTTGAAGTCGGAACTAGATGGAGATGAGTGGTCAGGTTCACGTTCCGGCTGCCTTACCCGCGGGGTAAGACGTCCCGGTACCCATTGGATAGGTGGCTGGGTGGGCCTCAGACCCGGTCTGGACCCTGTGGAACCAGAGAGATTCATATAATCGATTACTGTTCTCCGCTTTATAGCATGGGGGTGTTAACGATTTTCTGCCTGCTCCAGGGGTTGTTTATCGTCGAATGAGATTGTTTATGGTTATATAAGTTGCAAGGGGTGATTCAGGATGTCTCAGTTAGGTAACTCGTTACTGGGTGGACAAACGAAATTAAATTTCCATACAAGGATATTAGAAATTTTCTTCAGCCTCCACATCCCAACCTGCTCTCTGGTCCACCAAGCTTTGTATCCAATGGCTTGCTCACTACAGGGAACAGGAAAATCGTGAAAATTCTGTCTCAACGTGGCCTTTTACACAGCCCGAGATCTAGTAAATTTTAAATGGTTTTGACGATGGTGTATAATATTCAGAATTGCTGGGTGTTTGGACTTTGTTCATCGACCGGTATTCTAAAAACTAGAAAACACAACGTTTCGGAAACTGGATCTGTTTCCATACTCAGGTGAAGGGGGGAACACACGCTGTTGGGTCCCTTAGGAAGGCTAACTTCAATCACCCGTAAGTACACTCTGTTTAAAAAGTGCGGAATATTTTAGAAACATCTCAGAAACTAATGGAGGAGATTGGTAACTCNTGCATCGAATACATCGAGAATTTATTTGTCGCGATATAAGCCCGAATCGCGACAACTGGTGTCAGAAGTGGGATTTGAACTTAAACACGTGACCAACGAGATTCGTACTCAAAACACGTGATAATTTGGTGTCAGAATTTTACGAACTTAAACACGCCTGACAAATAATTGGATTATTGTGCATCGAGTATTTTACTGCTTCAAAATGGAGAAACAAGATATGCAACGAATAATGGAAATGCTGGCCAGGATGGACGCCGATTGGAAGGAAGAATGGAAGGCGGAGAAGGAAGAAATGCTGGAAGAGATTAGGGCAGACCAAGCTGAGGCGGAAGCCGACCACAAGGATTTCATGGCAAGATTGGAGGCTGACAGTCAAGCATGGCGAGAAGAAATGGCCGCAGAAAGAGAAGCTACCAAAGCAGGAACGGGAGCCATTGAAGCAAGCACGGCACAAGAAGAAGAGGTCCCGATAGTGATACCGGTCGGA
>NW_019722432.1:1024966-1045792 GCF_002891405.2 Cryptotermes secundus | reverse complement strand
TTTTTTTTTCCTTGACACTACAGCCCCAGTGGGCCTAGGCCTACCTCCATGAACTTCTCCGTTCACTTCGGTTTTTCTAGATCTTACACATTCGGTAGGACTCCTTGGGCGGGTGATCAGCTCGTCGCAACGCCTCTACCTGTACACAAACACAGAAAACGCATACACACAAACTAAACACCCATGCCCTGAGTGGGATTCGAACCCACGATCCCGGTTTCCAAGCGAGCGAAGACAGTGCATGCCTTAGACCGCTGGGCTACCGTGACCGGCGCACTAATGTTTACCATTCCAAATTCCCTCTGTTTGCAGATAATCGTAAGATGTATTTTGAAATACGTTGTAAGGCTGTAAGGTTTTACAGTCTAACTGATATACAAGTATTATGATGGGAATTATAGTATTTTAACGTATAGAAAAGTAAAATTATTTCTGTTCCACTTAAGGCCAAGGGGCACGCCGTATCGTAGTTGGTTGAGGCACTATGCTACAAGCTGGAAGATCGCGGGATCGAATTCCGATGAGGTCATTTAATTTTTTCAATTGACCTAATCCTTCCAACCGCACTATGGCCCTGGGGTCGACTCAGTCTCTAACAGAAATCGGTACCAGGAATGTTCTTGGGGGTAAAGGGATGCCGGCGCATAAGACTGACAACCTTACCGCCATCTGTGAGCCGATTGTCTAGACAATGTGGGAACCTCAACATCTCACAAACCTATGGGCCTTCACGGCCTGTTACAGGGATATTTTTACCTTTCTATTACTCTTTAACTTTTATGTCTAATTAAATGTATTGCGTTTATTACGGTAAGATTCTCGTATCCGGTATGACTAGGCTTTACTAGTAGAATGTAGAAGCCTTTAAGAACAGTAAATAAAATTGGTATTCAGTAATGAGATATATTAATTACTGTAGCTGTTTGTAAAATGCCGAAACTAAGGAGGAATTTGTTACTATTTTCAGTAATACTAATTCCTACCGCATCTCCCTCGGTTAAAATAGTGTCTGACCTATTCCAGACAGCTGTATGCCGTCAACACTAAGCAACCGTTTACGTAATGAAACAGTTGCAAGCATTTATTCAGTTAAAGCTCTTTCAGGTCGGTTCTGAACAGTTATGTCCAGTCGCCATTGGACAACCCTTGAATTGTGTAACAGTAATGAGCATTTATTGATGTAATTGTAGGGTCCGTACGTAATTGACGTAATTGAAATTGGTGGTGTATAGGAAGTTCTCGTAATGATTGCCGCTGATGAAGTTTTGTAATATTTGGCTGTTGATGAGAAGTGTGTTGCATCTGATGCATGTCATCTGGCTGTTTGTCACGGTGGTCAGGACAGACGCTGGAAAAGAACAGATGGAAATGTTCTAAAATTAATATTACAATGCAATTAACTTCTTGTAATGTCGATTTGTTTTCCTTTTTCTTAGATGATTTTGGTGTGTAGAGCCTTCTGAAAGAGAAGGGGAGGAGAAATAGGAAAGGGCCGGTCACGGTAGCCGAGCGGTCTAATGCATGCACTGTTTTCGCTCGCTTGGAAACCGGGATCGTGGGTTCGAATCCCACTCAGGGCATGGATGTTTAGTTTGTGTGTGCGCGTTTTTCTGCGTTTGTGTACAGGTAGAGGCCTTGCGACGAGCTGATGACTCGCCCAAGGAGTGCTACCAAATGTGTAAGATCTAGAAAAACCGAAGTGAACGGAGAGGTTCATGGAGGTAGTCCTAGGCACACTGGGGCTGTAGTGCCAAGGAATAAAGAAATAAGAAAGAACCGAAAAATGATTACGCTCGCTCAACAATCTTATAGAATATCGTGTACCAGTAGACTTAACCAAGACTACAAATTGAGTATTCCATAGTATACCTACCTACTTGCCTACCTACCACTCGGCGCTACTGCCCTGGGTGAGCCTTGGCCACCTGTACAACCAGTCTCCACTGCCGAGGCTGATTGTTAGGTTTCTGAACAAAATTCTTTTTACAGGATGAGGTTGTTAGCCTCATGCCCAATCCCCAACTTGGGGGACCAGGGTATCTCTCTTAGTCTGGACTCTATCCTTCGAACTTTCCGGCATGGGTGACCCTACCGGTAGTTAAACTACCGCCGGCATAGCTCTAGTCCATACTATTATGTATACACGGCATTCAGCAAAAGAAAAGTTCATTAAATGAAGCAAGCAAAATGCATATATCAACAGTGTAATAAAGCACAATATCAAAGTAGAACAACATTTGTGAAACAGCCTGTGGGATACACGAAAGTCCTTTTATAGCCCTGTGTAATATAGGCTTTGTAATGGATCAATACAGTTAAATATCAGAACGGTCTACTAACGTTGTACAGACTGATTCCAGTTATGTCAGAAAGGGTTTCAGTAATGTCGTGTGACGTACATGAAGAAGTTCCTTTTTGGCCACGTTTAAAGTAAGCTATACATATTATGGATAAAGATGGATGAAAATTTTAATTTTCCGATAACTTTTTAGAAAAGTTTCCAATATCGTGTTAAAAAGAATGTATCCAGCAGTGTATCAGACAGACGGACAGGCACGACGTCCACCCAGGCGTTCTATTTTTATCTTTGTTGTTTGCATGCTGTTGTGCGTCGATTAAGGGGCTTTGATGTTGCCGTCAACACAGCACTTTATAAGTAAATAAAACTAATATTAGCGTGTAGATACTGTTTTATTTTGTACGTCACTACATGTTTAGATCGGTCTGATCGTCATCAGGTGGTTACAATTGTACGTAAACGTAACAGAATTTCTGGACTAATATGGATCCTTATTAGTGATATATCATAATTATTATATATTAATTATGTGTTACATTTTCTAATTTTAGGCGTGTATTTTGATATTATTCTAATGTGGTACGGTTAGAATTTGAGAACTAAAATGTTAAATATTTTTTTTTATTTAAAGAACGCCTAATTTGTACAATAAGTATAGGAACTTCTCGCAGTTACAGCATCAGCGAGGGCTTAACAATCTTCTAGAATGGACAATTTTAATATATTAATTTTCTTTTTTCTTTGTAGGACCATTTTTTTTTATTTTGGTAGGCTAGAGTTAAATAATGCTGGCAGTTCAGTTCTGTAGCATTAGTTATGGAGGAGATGCCATTCTACGTGTATAATACAGAACATAGGACGTCTATTTTTAAAACGGGGTTTAATTCTGAAACCATCGCTTCAAGGATTTACATGACTTTCATACGAAAATTTGTAAAGTTAGTGAAAAAAAAAGGTATCCCTGTAACAGGCCGCGGAGGCCCATAAGATTGTGAGATCTTGAGGTTCCCACATTTTCTAGACAATCGGCTCCCAGATGGCGGCAAGGTTGTCAGCCCTACGCACCGGCCGCCCTTTACCCCCAAGAATATTCCAAGAATATCCCTAGTACTCATTTCTGTTAGAGGCTGAGTCGACCCGTTTGTAGAAACTGATTCTGGGTTAGGCATTCCCAAAGGTGGTGCTGAACGTGAGCGAAGAGTAAGAGCTGAAGATATCATGAAACGTGTGGAAGGAAGTAATTTTTTCCTTTTCCTCAGTATCTTGGCGTTAGTATGGGAATAACACATACAATTCTGAGACAGGATATAGAAATGTATCCTTAGAAGGTATATATTTTTAAGAATCGAATGATCGTGACAGAGATCGTCGGATAGAATCATCCCGTCCATTTGCTGACTTCACTAAAGCAAATTCTGGTTTCGGTTTACACTTAAGGTCACCTTTTTTCGGATTGAGATTGTTAACAAACAGAATTGTCGAATATGGCGAACAGAACCCGTCCCCCTCCCACGAAGATGCTTCACTTCCCTCAGCAAAGTTTACAATTCGATATGCTTTGTCCACTTTGTGGGCCCAGTATTTCTAGAGGAGACTGCGCGAACTCTGCTATGGAACACGTCTGCAAGAGAACGCTGTTCCCTTTCTGAAAGGCGTGAGTTGTAACCTCAACGAAGTATTTATTCAAGTATAAGGAGTATTGTCGCAAACTGCTGCTACTGTTTTGGAAATATTTGACACCCATTTCCGTGATCCGGTAATTTCGAACAGTAACCGGGTCAGTTTGGAATAGTGTGATTCTGATTACCGCTCCCTCGTGTCATTTAACCTTGAGATTACTTTTTGGCGTTTTCTTAAGGATCACGTTGCAGTATTAGTCCTCAAAGTATCGCAGATTTGAGAAGTGAAATCTGCGCAGTCGCCAAAAGTACTGATTTCGATGTTTTGAGTTGCAAGATTGCGAAATTTGCTTGAACGTATAAGCCATGTTGTTGAAGTGGGTGGAGAGCGGTGGACATACTGAGCGTGTTCAGAAATAAAGTCAGGGTTGGCGGTGGACTTGTTGAACATCTACACAATTAACTCCAGACATTCATATAACTTACTGTGATTTCACTTTCGTAATTTGATTGTTGAAATGAAGTCGAGTGTATAATGTATAAAATGTTTAGTTTCGTGAAGAGCCCTTAGGCCCTTAGATCCCTTAGGTGCCAAATCCCAGAAGACTGCTTTCTTCATCCCTTAGGCAGTTCACTTAGTTACCACTGAGCTCTAAAGGTTTAACAATGTCGTAAGAGCCAGAAGATAAAAATTATATTCGGTGTTCCATTGGAAAACATGGAAAGGATGTGTTCACGACATATATATGAGGGTGCTTCCTTGGTATTTTCATGCAAGGACTGAGGAACACCACGAAAATCCTCATTGGGGATAGCCGACTCACCAAAACCCGCAAACTTAAAGTGTTTCTCCTCACAATTTACTTCCCGAAGCTCTGCCTTGTGATCTTAAATTTGTACGTCGCACATTTCAGGTTCTGATTGGTCAGTTCCATTCTCCGTGACAATTTTCTCTTCTCCCACCTTTTATATAACCTGCAACTTTTCCCTTTTGGGCTCACTTCGACCCTAGTAACAGAGGGAGCGGGTTCCTCCGCAAATTGGTGCTCGTCTATAAATTACACGGCGTCACATCTCAGGGACCGTCTCTGTGGTCTAGTGGTTAGAGTTCCTGGCTACAGATCCAGAGGTCCCGAGTTCGATTCTCGGCGTTACGAGATTTTCTGAGAAGTACTGGGTCTGGAACGGGGTCCACCAGCCTCGTGAGGATAGTTGAGGAGCTATTTCAAGGAAATAGCGGCTCCGGTCTATAGAACCGAGATTAACGGCCGTGGGGATCCGTTGCGCTGACCACGCGACACCCTCTATCCCCTTAACTTGGAACTAACTTCGCCGACAAGCGGCGGTCGCTCTGTCGGTATAGTTCACTTGCAGACTAAAGACACGGAGTTTTAATTTTGTCACATCTCAGATTATAATACATATCGCCATGAGAACTTGAAATTTCAATGGAGGGGTTTCCCGCTATGAGGCAACCCTTATTCCACTACCCTAACGATACTGTGCCACATCAACGAAGGGACAGATCAGTATGGTTTTGGAGATAACACACTTCTTCATGTAACTGCTTCAAGTCTGGAAGCGCCGACACGGAACGGATTTGTGGAAGTGTCATGTTCCGATGCTGTTTAGATGAGCTTAATTTTTAAACTGCTGGAATCTGCAGGACTTGAGAGAACTGGAGTCTTCCATAAAATGGAAATCGCATTATATTTCCTTTTTTTTTTAAGTTCAGCATGATCTGTACTTAAAGTAGAAAGGAGCATTATAAATAATCTCCACAAACGCTGAACTCTAATTCTTCTGTCCTGATCCTATAAGCCGTGCATGTGTACTCAGGAGAATGAAGAGTTAGTCCCTCATTCGACTTTAATTTAGCAGTTTAGTTTGTTTCTCTCTACAATACAGTCACAATTCTAGAGAATTATATTTGAAGTAAGTATGTCCTTTAGCTCAGCCGGTCACGGTAGCCGAGCGGTCTAAGACATACACTGTCTTCACTCGCTCGGAAGCAGGGATCATGAGTTCGAATCCCACTCAGGGCATGGATGTTTGTGTGCGCTTTTCTGTGTTTGTATACAGGTAGAGGCCTTGCGACGAGCTGATCACCCGCCCAAGGAGTCCTACCGTATCGTATATCTAAGATCTAGTAAACCGAAGTAAAAAACGGATTGTTTCATGGAGGTAGGCCTAGGCCAAAATGAGGGCTGTAGCGCCAAAAGAAGAAAAGAAGTCCTTTAGCTCTCGTCTTTACACCAGTTACATAAGAAGTATCAGTGTAAAGAAATTATATATTTTATAGTAAATGGGCATAACTCTGTTGCTGTATATTTACAGGACCAATGAAAGCTTGTGGGGGAGTGGATGTATGGACGCACTTTTTCCTGACCACTAGATGAATAGTCAGCTTCAAGTCCCTGATGCTTTACCCACCGGGGAAAGAGCCCCCAGTACCTATTGGGTAGGAGACTGGGTGGGCCCAAGAGCCGGTCTGGACGCTGTGGAGAAGAGAAAATTCTTGACCCAATCGGGATTGGGACTTTGACCCTTCAGTCTTCCAGTCGCTATACCAGCCACGCTATCCCGGCTCCTTATATTATTATATTAAGCTCTCGCTAATCCGTATTGACAGGTAATCCGGATTGGTGAAGCAAGAGATAGCCCTAAAAGAGAAAAGAAATATTAGAGGACAAATAAATATAAAATTTTAATCTTAGGTAGTGGTGATAAAAATTAATAAAAGATATCAATTTCTTCCTCTGTCACAAGCTGAAATACAGGGTTTCTTTCATACAGCTCAAAACAGTCTTGGATATTTTCTTGTGTGGTTACAGTCTCTTCAGTTGTTCTCAACAGTCTGAAAGTCCTCTTGCTCTAATCCCTCTTGCTCCTTAACCCATTTCGTCTTTTAAAGTATGTTCTCAACTGTGTACAGAATTTTCCATTTTTCATATTTCGATCCGGGTTAACTGTAACCGGATTAGCGGGGATTTTCTGTGTGTATATAAGTAATGTAACGTCCTCTCCACGTCAGCGACAACATTTACAAAGAGCTTGCCTAAACGCAGACAGAGGCGCCACTTGACGGTATGCCGGTGGCCGTAGACATGCGCATTCCCGCGTTGTATGTTGACAGTATTGTTGTAAACATAGATTAGTATAGCTTATTCAACTGTTACTTTATAATTGTCAGATAGAATTATAAATCTGAACGCAGAACATACGTGTTGTTTTCTTCCTGTTGATGCCTAGGAAATGATTCCTGGCTGGAAAGTAAATGTTCATAAATTATCCAGTTTTTTTTTTGAGTAAATAGGAAATTATACCTTGACAGAGATCAGATGTGGGTGAATTATTGTGTTCTTCTTTTCTTTTCTTTTCTTTTCTGATAACAGCTTTTTATTTTACTTTCGTATTCATGCATTGAAGACAGATTTGCATTAACTGTTCAGCTCTTTTTTTTCTCTCCTGACTCCCAGAAAAGTATTCCTAGACGGAAAATTTTAATCAGCTTTTCAGTTGTTCCCTTTTTATATGGTGGGGACGGATTCATAGGCGCAGAATAGATTGACATTAGTCGCTTGAGGTTTATTCTTCCATCCAAGTTATAAAACTAAACGTAAGTCCTACGTGCTAGATACTTAGGTTCTTTTTCCCTTGGCACTACAGCCCCAGTGGGCCTAGGTACCCCCATGAACTTCTCCTTTCACTTCGGTTTTTCTAGATCTTACACATTCGGTAGGACTCCTTGGGCGGGTGATCAGCTCGTCGCAAGGCCTCTACCTGTACACAAACACAGAAAAATGCACACACACAAACTAAACATCCATGCCCTGAGTGGGATTCGAACCCACGATCCCGGTTTCCAAGCGAGCGAAGACAGTACATGCCTTAGACTGCTCGGCTACCGTGACCGGCCATATTTAGGTCTAGTCTATCATAATTCTTATTCTCACAGCGTCGCGTATGATGAGTACTATTTCCTGCGGCAAGTAAAGTAAAGTAAAGCTATCCCTGTAACAGGCCGTGGAGGCCCATAGGGTTGTGAGACGTTGAGGCTCCACATCTTCTAGACAGTCGGCTCATAGATGGCGGTGAGGTTGTCAACCCTACGCCCCGGTCGCCCTTTACCCCCAGAAAGATTCCTAGTACTCATTTCTGCTAGAAGCTGAGTTGATCCCAGGGTCATAGTGCGGCTGGAAGGATTAGGTCAATTGAAAATTCAATGAACTTATCGGGATTCGAAAACAAGGACTTCCGGCTTGTAGCATAGTGCCTCAACCAACTACGCTACCCTGTGCCCCCATTTTCTGCGCTGTAACGCCGTATAATATAGTAAAAAATTAAGGCGTTTCAGGGCAACTACTGCCTCGGTCTTTAGGGTTGAGCTTTTTGTTTGGCCTAGAATTAGGTACAGCTATGCTTGCCTCGTGACTCCTGCTAAGAAACGGCTTACTCATTCCTCCAAAAGTGAATATCTTACACCAGACTTCACGGCATTACGTCACAAATTACAGTAATCTTCATTGTCATAATTCACTGAATTTACTGAAGTCTGATTCATTTACAGGTTTATAAATTAAAAAAAAAAGTTTTGTTGTTACTGTCTCATATTAACACAAAGGTAAGATAAAGTAATTATTCAGTACTGTAATTTAATATTTGTTGTATACCTTTACGTACATCTAACGTATTTGTAGCTAATTTTCGAATTTTGGTTGAAATCATTGTCAACGATGTTTCGTTCTTTCTCCACGGTGGGGAAAATTCATCTGTGTATTATTTAAAGAAACCAGAGAAAACGGGTCCGAATAATCAGGTCATCCCGAAAAAAAATGGACTTTCAAGTGAATGAGGTGAACCACAGTGGACAGACTGGCTGGCAGAAATTCGAAACCTTGCAGTGACTAGGAGTCTTCTGCTCGCTACCACGTCCAGACCTGCTCAGGACCCTGCTAGCCTCCTATCAAATAAGCATAGAGAATTCTCACTTCGCGAGTAAAGCGACCGGAACGCGAATCTAATGTGTTGCTTCCCTCTACTGCCGATGTCTAAAATTAGTTAAGTGATACCCCTTGAGATTTGCACTTCCAGGATGTATCCGGCGTAATTTCGTAGACAGATAACAGAAACCTGCTTCGAAGGAGACAATGTGTTCCTTCGCAGCATCGGTATATACCAGCATAAACTGCGTCACGTCCATACGTACTCATGACTTACTCATTGAAGTGAGCCCTTTCTTGAGGCGCCGCCAATTCTGCAGCTACTCAAGAACTTGCCAACATTTTGTGGAACCCGAAGGTTCATTTCCGTGTTCACAAGAGCTCTCCACTGGTCCCTATCCTGAGCCAGATCAATCTGATCCATCCCATCCCATCCTATCTCTCTAAGATAAATTTCAATATTGTCCACACACCTACGCCTTGGTCTTCCCAGTGGTCTCTTTCCTTTTGGCTTTCCCACCAATATCCTATATGCATTCCTCTTCTCCCCCATTCGTGCTAAACGCCACGTCCATAAAAACCGTAATATCATTACAGAAAAAAAAACTGTACCTGTTTCTGTGTCCTTGCAATGGACGGGAAAAAAGGTAGGCCGAGTCGGAAGGTTCTCTCACGAAAACTTTGGGCTGAAATATTGACAGGCATCCACGTGTCGTCATAAATTAACGGTGTCTTTTTCTTCTCTGTCGCCTGGGTAATGCTCATGATGACTGATGGATGGCCTTTGTCACACTGCCAGTATGGAGAGTTTTAGAATCTATTGTGCAAGGGGAGAGACCTGGCGGAAGAGAGAATTTCTCTATCCACCCTGCTTCAAGTTTCTCGGCTCTCTCTCTCTCTTTCTCTCTCTCTTCCAGGCCTCGTACGAGCTATTCTGTCTGAAGTGGGAGAGTTTGAAAAACCCTTCCTGATGGTCGTTCCCACAGGATTCCAACCAATAAACAATGCGTGTTGTTGGCAAGTTGGGAATTTACAGGAGAACCAGAAAGTGAGAGAAAAAACGGAGAAATGGTACAGATACGAAAAGAGGTCAGAAGAACGTGGAAACGAAAGAGAAGGATTCAAGTTTTCCTGCTGCTGACTTGTAAAGTAATTGCCCCTCCTGCCCCCCTACCTTGCTCTCCTCTGTGTCTCTGCATCCTCTCCTTGTTCCTCTCATAATGTATATACTCGTATAGGCCTAACCTCGAAGCAGTGGGAAAGAGAGGGCATATCAGGGTTTTAGTGGAGCAACTTTTAAAGTGAATTAAAACTTTACGCATTTTGAGTTCCGCTCTTCGTATCCCTTCTTTCTACCCTCCGGCCATAGTGGCTCAGAAGGGACAATTCGCTGTTCCTTGCAACAGTGTGTCCTACATTGTTATCCTACTTATTCTTACCGAACTGTTGTATTATGTTGTATGGACCTAGAAATGGCTTACAGTTGACGGATTTTGTTGGAACTTAGCGTGAACATCCTTACACCAACGCCACCTCTCTTGTTTTTGTACTGTTCCGCCGTGCGGACATCTGGGGGCGGAGCAACGTTGCCACTTCTCAGAGTCCTCAGAGTGAGTATGGCAACGGACCCTCAAAAACGTGTGACGTTTATTAATCTTTTTTGTGATTATGAAACAATATAGCTCCAGATCGAAATCTGTATTTACCTTTCAGTTTGAGACAATAAGTAATGTACCATCAGTTATGTAAAGCGGCATTGTTCCTATGAATAATTCAGCACCACACCTTGAAGTCCCGTCTAGGAGTGCCACGCGTTTTGACCTCAGCAATGGATGGAGGTGAGCGTTTAGTTTCATGCTCCAGTTGCGGTGGGAAATCACCTGCGGTACCCATTGAATAGGAGGCAGAGCCTATCTGGACATCATGGAGTAGACCATAATCGCTACCCTTTCCGAGAATCAAACCCACATCCTCCGACTGTCCATCTTGTAGCCAATCCATGCTCTCCAGTTTTGCATGGAGGAAATGATAAACATGAGCCTCCAAAGTCAGCACAAATCAATTTTATAAGTTAAGAATTGATTGCCTCGCCACGGTTTTTGAGGTTATTCTTCTTTTCCTTTGGCGCTACAGCCCCAATTTGGACCTTGGCCAACTTCCATGAAACTCTCCGTTTCACTTCAGTTTACTAGATATTATACATTTGGTAGGACTCCTTGGGCGGGTGATCAGCTCGTCGCAAGGCCTCTAACTGTACACAGACACAGAAAAACGCGCACACACAAACACTGAACATCCATGCCCTGAGTGGGATTCGAACCCATGGTCCCAGCCTTCGAGAGAGCGAAGACAGTTCATGTCTTAGACCGCTTGGTTACCATGACCGTCTTTGAGGTTATGATATGCGACAAATTTAACGTTGTCCATTTTTTGTTTTCCTTGGCACTACAGGCCCAGTGGGCCTAGGCCTACCTCCATGAACTTCTCCGTTCACTTCGGTTTTTCTAGATCTTAGAGATACGGTAGGACTCCTTGGGCGGGTGATCAGTTCGTCGCAAGGCCTCTACCTGTACACAAACACAGAAAAACGCACACAAACATCCATGCCCTGAGTGGGATTCGAACCCACGATCCCGGCTTCCGAGTGAGCGAAGACAGTGCATGCCTTAGACCGCTCGGCTACCGTCCATTCTGTTACTAGTAGAATTTGTTCACAGAAATGGTCACTAAGTTGCATAATTTTAAGTTACATCTCTTGTTTCTTTCAACGTATCGAGGGAAACAAAGAAGGTAAACTTCATGATTTATTTTTCCTCCCCACCCCAAAATCTGCTACTTTTTCCGTTGTCCTGGACACGTTTGTTTTGGACTTTGGAATGCGTTTCACCCTCTCTGTGCCAACTATGCAGGCTAAGTGTCTCCAATTGGAGCGCATCCTCTTGGCTGCTATATACGCAATCACCGTCCCATTCACTACTCGTGTTCTGGTGTTTCAATGAGACTCCGGTCTCTGCAGTTGTCTGAGTCATGTCCCCATCAGCGCAGTGCTGAATTTGCAGTAGCACTCAGCACTTGCGGGTCTGAGGTTCTCACATCGGGGAGTATAGAGCTTGCTATCTTCCGGGATGTGGCGACATGTAGCCTTGACTCGTCATGGCTACCAGTGTTTCATAGGAACCTACTGGCTGGAACTTCAAAGTAGTAGGTTCCCCCCAAACGTTGATACATATCTACAAAACTATACTGCAGCACATCCCAGAAGACTGTGATCTTGACTTCATACAGTTGTATTCAGCAAGTACCCAGCTCGAATCTCGAACACGTTACGGACATTAAAATGTAATCATGTAATTAAAAAGGTAATGAGGATTCCGGTCGCATCCAGCAACTCTACTGCAGTACTTCTACATCTCTTTAACCTCCACGACTATCGTGTATATTAGCGAGAGTACAGGGAATGTTTCATTGGATGTAGGATATAAGGTTCTGGGGCTATGAAGAATTGTATCTTTTGGGATATAACGCTATAAAGTTCGTTCAAAATCAACAGACGTTTCGGAGGAGCATGTCGCCTCCGCCTTCAGGATTGAAGAATAAGCCTAGCTTGCTAACTACTTCATGTTATTTTCCTAGTTGGCTTATTATTCGACCCTCAAGACGGAGACGACATAATTCCACCGAAACGTCGTTTGACTTTCAGCGGACTGCACGACGTTTTATCCCAGAAGATTAGAACGCTTCATTGGATGTTCTCATTTCGGTCCGCCTTACTATATCTACTGAGACTAAGTACAAATTTAAATGTTTATACATTTTATTAGCAGGAATGAATTTAAAAGTATATGTACCCCAAAATGGAGTACATCTTTTCATTTGCCTTTCCTTGAGATCGATATGAACCGGAAGAGTAATGGGACTGCACTAGCGCCACCGCGGTTCCTAAGTAACGGTCTCAGATCCACATTCGCCGCACAGTCCGTTCGTGTCGTGGTTATGGGAGACTGACATGCAAACCATTCGTTTCTTTTCTACGCTCGGTTCATGAAAACAACTTACAGAATTAGTGAACACATCGTTAGAATACCGCTAATGAGTGGTAATAGGCCTGCTGCCGGGTCTTTGTTTCATCTCGAGGCTATGAACACCATGGAAAGGACAATGTTATTAGCACGTACGGTCTTCAGTAGGGCTTGGTCACTCGAAGTGGAGACCACACAGTAATGGTACCCCAAAGCGTTCATCTCCCCACCTCTCATGGTTAAGGCAATTCCAGCTTTCGAGTTAAATGCGAATGCTCGAATTCGATCAAATATTTATGTTGCATTCACTCTTTTAAGCATTCATTGCAAAATCAATGGAATAATTTGTGCGAGATTATGTTGAGCGTAAGCTTTCAGTTTTATTTTAGCAATGTCTTTGGTTACCACATAATTGCGCCATAGCTCAAGCGGCTAGTCGCTGGCTTCCCACCGCGGCGGCCCAGGTTCGATCCCGTGTCTGGTCAAGTGGGATTTGTGGTGGACAAAGTGACGCTGGGGCTGATTTTCTCCGAGTACTTCGGTTTCCCTTGCCAGTCTTCATTCCACCAAATTCTCCATCATCATAATCACTCGGGGCAGGTACAATAGGCCAGAAGTGGCCGCAGTACAAGGGACTTAGTCCCACCCCACTAGCAATAAAAAAATACCCACATAATTACTTGTCGCTGTTTCATTCAGTTTCTGTATGACAGGTATGACAGATGTACTTCAACATACATACTGTCACGTGTTCGGGGTTCCATGACTAATTTCTGGATTGGACTTATTGGCACTTCTATTACAATTACAACCAATTATAAGAGCTCACAGTCAAAGACTGACGAAGGCTCGCTCCATTCCTTACTGGACCACGAGTGTCTTCTCTTCCACTGTGACGTGACTTGGTTGTGATATACGAATCGGTCATTTTTGCAGCTTCCGATGTCCGCTTGTTAACACTCAGCATCCGAATTCTCTTGTGACTGAATGATTGAACTCATTTACGAATGAACTCTCGAATCAGTTAGTCAGAGTCAAAGTCACAATGCGACTGACGGTCAATCAGTCAGTAAGTCTTTGTTCCGAGCCTCATATGGGGCTCATGACCAGATATTTGTTATTGTTTCACTGTTACGGTCTTGTTTCTGTGGTGCGCCCTCTCTGACGAGAGGACGGGTCTCTCTTTTGTATATGCTGCTGGTCCTTGCAAGCGCAGTCTTTCTCGGGTCCGAGTCCCTTGATACGCGCGACCATATTTTACTGTCTCAGATTTGTGACTTCCCTTTTCGTCGCAGGGTCACGGTGGAGATATTCGACCCCGCCTCCACACGGATGCAAATCAATTACTTGCCCCTCCCCCATTTTATAACTCGTGGCGAACCGGATAGAGATAACCACCCCTAACAGTTCATGTATTAATGCGTGCCCATTCGTTGTCACAGATACATGTTTTAGCGAGCCGTTGTCTAGCAATGGACAGTTGAGGCTTTCAGGCAACATGTCAATGTAATTACACAAATTTCACCTTGTCCGCTCCTGATTACCTTGTCATTTTGTTTTCTCAGAGCGCTAACCACCTGCAACAGTATCTCATTCGACAAGCTGCGTGCGAGCTACTGTCCCTGCCAATTAGTTACTGGAATGATCAAGATACGAGCTCGAATTGCAGTTGCAAGTATTCGAGTAATATGCAGTTTACGTCAGTTCGTATTCCCAAAGAAAATAGAACTTGAATCCAAATGAATGTAAGCATTGCTTTAGACGCTCTCTACTCGTTCTTAGACTGCGTTCAAATGGGAAGGAATATAGGAGGGGTGTGTCTGAATTTCAGTAGTTTAACTTAACATAGAAGGGCATTTGAATTAAATTAATCATGTCAATACAGAAACAAAGAAAGATAATAGCGTTGTGGTTTCTTACTCCAGGTTATGATGCGCAATAAATTGTTAGTATGGAGAGTTCAACAAACGCGTTCGTCTGCTCGTTCTTGAGGAGCGAAAAATATCAAGGCCAACGAGTGAAGACAACTTTTAATTTAGTCGTTAATGTTTTCTTCATTTCTTATTATTAGTTCTCCCCAACTCTTACTGAGCACATTTGAGCAGTAAATGATACCTACTGTTCCACATATATTTCCGTTTTAAATGCAGCTTATTATCAAGTCGCCCTTCTTCCATACTGCGTGTTTCGACTGTATACGGCCATCATCAGGTGCCGTCTATCTTGCTAAAATTGTTGCACTGTTTGTCAAAATTTCGTATCGCGTGTGAACGTGAAATTTCCTGATTAAAAATCCACCCATACGTTCAAAAATATTTGCTTGAATTTTTTTTATTTATTCGATTTAGTTACTAATTATTTACAAATACTTCTGTTTTATTTCAGAGTAGTCACGCGATGTAAGTCATGTTTCGTTACCGACAGCTCACATACTACAATCATGGGTTCGAATCTTACTCGGGACATAGATGTATACTCGCATATTTTCTATTTTTCTCTTGTTGTAGGTAGAGGCCATATGTTGGGCCGATCACCAGTCTGTTGAGTCCTGCAAAAGTCGAGAAGATTCGTAGTTTCGGGAGTTAATTCCGGACTGGAACAGAGCAGAGATCCTAATCCATAAAAGGCTGAAGATGAAGGCAATATTAAAGTCTAATGAAACGAGTTGTCTGCTAAACGTCGAGGCTCTAATAATAGCCTGTATAGCTGTATAGGAACTGCTGTAGGCTGCTTTAGGCTTCATAGCGCAGCTGACTTGTGTTCTCATGTCTGTGGGATTTAAGACATCTTAATTTGTTCTTATATTCCTTCTCTTATGCTTGGTTTTCTGTTTTACTCAATAAAAGAAGTTATTATAAGCCTACATGTACATCATTTATACAGACGGATATTATGATAGGCTATGCTCAAAACCAAGATGACTTTCTTCAGAATATTTAAGTACCCTGCTTTTATATGGATTCTGCGCAATCCTCATATAAAGTATGAAAAATAGGATCTGTTCTTCTGTCATTAATATTCGTTATGTATGTGAGCAAGTGATTTCGTTTAGGAGCATAAGGTTGCAGAAATGGAATGTATTCTTGAGTGTTGTATTGTTATGTCAACCTTTTCCGAAAAATTCTTCCAGCATCGCTTAATGCTTGTATTTGTTCTGTAAACTTCAGCATCCGAGTATGCATATAGCTGTCCTTCAAAAGTTTGGAAGCCACTGAGATTCGATATTCGTAAAGAAGTTCTAACAAAAATTTCCGTTGAAAATTCAACGGTCTCTATGCTAGTATTCAGTAAATGCAATTACCAAGTTTCAGTGCATGAAGACTTGGTCATCTATCCAGTTAACTGAACACTTCGGCCATTAATAATATGCATTATGTAGGTGAGACTGTTTGTATGCCATACAATTGCGTGGCTTATTAGTGGCACGTATTGTGAATAGGGCCTGTATAAATCACATATGGAGAATTAACTTGATCGTTATTGCCGTATCTCATAATGATGGCCACTAGATGACATTAGTGGCAGGCTATTGTTCACATACACAAACTATCAATGTATAAGTACAAATGAAAGGGATGTGAGGTGTTGATCCATGATGGCTGCCAAAACAAATGATGTTAGGGCACAGAACTACTTAAAGAACACAGACGATCTGAGGACAACGAAAAGAAAGAAGAACCGAAGTCATCAAAGTCAAATGACGAAAGTAAACTTTGGTAATGTCACAGGAAACATAATGTACAAAGAGAAAGGATGGCATTTCTGAATGATATAACGAAAAAGAAGTGAAACTGATTTATATAATGGTAATACGAAACGTGACATGTCGGAACACGTGAATATGATAAAGCAGAGACAGACGGTTGCAGCATAAAGATGCACAAGGGAAGCCAAAGAAATGAGGGTATCAAAACTAAGGTGCCGTAACCCGTTGAAACACTAAACGCACAGCTGAATGGATCAGAGTATTAGTGAAGTAGACGGTAAACAAAATGGAAAGGAAAATACAGTAGATAAGAAAAGAAAGGAACAGGATGAGACGTGTAAAGAGCATAAGACAAGAAAAAATAAAGAAGCATACTATGTTTCTTTAGGTTACGATCTTGTGGAAGATTGAATCATGTTATATGGTAGACAGTTGCCAGTGTTTTGGTGGAACGTACTGCCTCCATCTTCTTCCCTGTGGATGGAGGATTTTTTCTCCCGAAACATTAGAAACCAAGCTACATGACGTCACATCTCAGAAGGCTATCATCATAATATTCACCGCCGCTAGAACCTCAAATCTCATTGATTTTCTTGTCTCCATACCTGTATTGTTCCGAACATAATTATAATAATGAATGTATAAGGGGTGGGTCTCCTTGGCCCTTGCACCGCGACCACAGTGATCTATTGTGCCTTACAATTGTAATAATAATTAGGACCATAAGGTATCTGCATTATGGAACTTCTTGCAGATGAATTGAGTCTGAAAGGGATGAATAGGCGATAGCAGATATGATACACCGAGAAAGAACGAAAAAATTGAACCGGATGTAACTAGCTCAGGATCATGTCCAAAGGAGGACTTCGGCAAAATTGGTACAGGACTTCAGAGTGCCCGTTAATCATTGTGAAATCATTGAATTACTGGTGATTGAAGGCGATAAAAGTAGTAGAAATTATATCACAGATGCAATTAAAATCAAATTCAATTCAGGGATTTCAGTTCAGAATGTATCCTGTTTTATAACTAAACAGCTGAAGATTTATTTAGGCCCTATATAAAACTAAAATACTGCCTGTAATGTATATGGGTTAGAGGCTTTGTTTCTCACTCTATAGCATGACTATACAATTAGTATGATCATCAGGCTTCTGTGGGAAGTCTTCACTGATTGGGCGGACTTTGATACAGAGTGTAATACCGTAACATAAAATTACACTACTCGTGTACCTATTAACACACTTACTTATGGAGCGGAGCCCTTTTTGAGGAGCCGCCAATTTTGCAGCTACTCAATTTCCCAGCATTTTACGGTACCCGAAGATTCATTATCGCGTTCACAAGAGCCCTCCACTGGTCCCTATCCTGAGCCAAATCAATCCAATCCATACCATCACATCCTACTCCTGTATCTATAGGTATATTAAATATTTTAGAATACAAATATGCGAGAATGAAGATTCAGGATCTCACAGTTGCTTGTTGTCCGTTGCAGACCTGTGGAAATTATATTACGGGGCCGTTTAAACCCGCAATCCGCCATTTGAATAACCCTGCCCTGGGAAAAGAAAATACACGTGGATTGAGATTATATGAAAACGAAGCCCCAAACACCGGATTGGATCAGGAGTTAAAGAGGCATAAGGGATTAGAGAATATGACGTATTGAGCAGACATTTCATTATCTTTGCTCTTCATCTTCATCCATATAAGGAGGTCATATGATGGTTGTTTGGATTGGTGATATATGTAGCACACATGGAAGAAATTATAAATGCATGCACAATTTTGATGGTAGATCCTTATGGGTATTAACGAGTAGAGAGACCAAAGCGTATGTGGGGGAATAATGTTTAAACGAATCCTCGGGAGAAGTGTGTTATAAAGGTGTGCACTGGATTTGAATAACGCACCAAATTTCATATACTGGCTCGTATGAAAAGGCATATGAATATTCGGGTTCCATAACAAGGGGTGTCTACAAGATTGTGGTCTTCTACGATGTGATACAGTAGTATTCTTCTGAGAAACATGCTATCTCCTTTCTTACCATGACGATGGAGGCAGCTAGTTCCTCCTAACTCTACTATCCACCTGCAAAGCACATCTCAGAAGACGGTAGTCTGGATACGGACCACCATTAGAACTTCATCTCTCTGGAGATTTCTTGGGCCGTTGAGTAGGTATATTTTTAGGGAAGATTCTTTATTATGGACTTAGTTGCTGCACCTCTTCCACTGATTCGTCACTCACGATAATTTTTCTCTGTCTCATTCATAAGCACGTAACCACGGCAGCGCTTCATAAAGTAGCCAAGTTACCGACCAAACTTTAGCCGAGGCGTAGGAAAGAACGGTATAAATAGAGCGAGAGTAGTAGACTAATGAAGTTACGGCAGCTCTGTGTAAATACGGAAACATAATTCTTCTTGTTTACACGCCCTTAATTATGCTGTAACCATGGTTACAAAGTGCAGCTTGTTCAACGAATTGTGCATTATCTTATCCTATCTCCTCACGGCTCGTTGAAAAGAATAGGCCGATCAAGTAGTGGATGTCTTCAGGCTTGAATTTCATCGCTTTTTAGACTTAAGTCGCCATGAAAAGTTCAGCCTTTACGAAGTAATTTTCTCAACAGTCCTACTTATGACCTATAATTGTCGTTGTTTCTCTTCTTTCTCCTGTTTTATACATATTCTTTCCTCTTCCCCGGAACCGGCATAGCTGGCTATGGGTTGGACGACCGATGGGTCGGAGTTCGAGCCCCGGTATGGTCAAGAATTGTAACTTCTCCAATCGTCCAGACCGGCTCTGGGGTCCACCCAACCTCCTATACAATGCATACCAGGGGTAAAGCGGCCGGGGCGTGAAGCTGACCACTCACCTCCAACTAGTGTCGGGGTGAAGAAAATGTGAACCTCTACATCCACCCCCCCATACGCCTTCATGGCGTAGTGCTTAATTAGTTAAGGACAGGGACAACTTTACAACTTTACATATCCTTTTCCCCTTTTGTGTTCCGTTTCTTTTGTCATCTTCTTTGCGCCCTTTTCCGTTTCTTATTCCTCTTCAACCTCCCCATGTTGCTCCTTGTTCAGTGTTCTGTGCCTTTCAGTTCAGGAGATGAAATGCTTGCATTAAGTAATATGACCAACAGCGCAACTGTAAGATCCGCTATGGTTACAGTTAAGTGTATGTACTTACTTAATTAACTAATGACATTTTATGTTCTTAGGCAATGAATTCTTCCAGAGTGTGATGCCGTGCATTCTTGTACATATGAAACTGCACGGCATCGCATCCCAGCCTAGATCGAACGGGTTGCTATAACAGTAACGCTCTAGGTTCATATTCGGGAGGTGGGCGGTTCGAATCTCAGCCATGACACATGCTATCCTAAACTTTTTCATGGTTTCCCTCGGTCCCTCCGGACAAATTCCGGGATATTTACTTGAATAAGGCTACGAACGCTTCCTTGTAAATCCTTTCCTATTAATCATTCCATCTGTCAGCCTAGAAATATATTCTATAAAGTCTAGCTGTTGATATCATCGTTAATAGCCCACAAAGAATCCCAGAAGGTCGCCATTTTATCGAAGTAACCCCCCCCCCCTTCCACCCGTCAAACTTACTCAGAATTCCCTGGTACTTGAGTGTTGTTATTCGTCTACTCAGGAAGTTATTGAACCCAAGATTCAGAACTTTGGCTGTTTAAAACACGACATTAGAACATACACCAACTAAACGGGGCCAAGTCCTCCTGAGAAGCCGCCAGTCGCTCACCTACAGAAGAAATTTCCAAAATTTATGGAACTAGATGGTTTCTGTACCGTGTTCACAAGAGCCCTCTACTGGTCCCTGTCCTGAACCAGATAAATCCCGTACATACTACCCCTTCTTATCTCTCCAAGATCTGTTTTGTTAATATACTCCCACCTACGTCTAGGCCTTTGTAGTGGTCTCTATCCTTATGGCTTTCCCATCAATGTCCTACGTGTATTCCTCTTCTACCATATGTGTGCTACACGCCCTGCCTATCTCATCCTCCTTAATTTGATCATTCTAATTGTACATACATCGTAATGTAAGCCAGTTATATTATGCCAACATCCTCACGACCTAGTTATTAAAGATTTCCTCTTATATCTATGACAAAGGAGGAATTCCATGCAGAACTCGTAAAGTATACGTACCTTCCGATTGCACAGACTTCCTTCCGGTTGTACGAATTTTATAAA
>NW_019722432.1:979195-1024810 GCF_002891405.2 Cryptotermes secundus | reverse complement strand
TCTACAATTTTTACATAAACGGAGACATCACCTTGATGCACGTTTTCTTGTTCAGGTCTTTCGTGGTCTTAAATCCTGCGCTTCTATTTTGGAAAATGTTAGCCTTCGTGTTCCTTCTAGCAATCTTAGGGACTTCTCAATGTTTGTCCCTCTAATAAACACTGTCCTTCTCCTCGGTGCGCCTGTGCTGCCAACGCCGTGGGTAAAGATCTCGACCTATTTGCAATCGGAACAATTTCTGTCAGTGACACTGAACCTAAAATTGTTAATAATATTTGTTAATGATACTCTTAATATTACTTGTGTGTATGTGGTCTTATTTTATTGTTCTCTCCTGTTAACGTTAACTTTAATTCTTCTTGGCATTATGTAAACTCTCAAATTTTGTATTTGTTTTTTTAATTATTTTTATGTAATTCTATGTCCTCATGCTAACCTTTTAATTGGCCTCTGTGCTGTTAAGTTGTACGTAAATAAACATGAATTGAATTGAATTCAATTAGGATGTTGACCTGCCACACGAATAAATAAGAATTAAATGGGTTATTATTATTATTATTAACTTCTATGTGTGTATGTATGTTTATTGTCCTTTCTCACCACATAATGGAATAACCATTGGAAATGTACTTTTTTTATTTTTCTAGCCTGTTAAAGCTAACTTATTTTCGTTTCTCTTGGAATTGTTACTAATTTATTGCTATTTTATAGACTGTCATATTTTGTATTTAATTTTTTGTATATTTCTATGTACTCGTGCTAACTTTGTAATTGGCCACTGTGCTGTTAAGTTTGCACATAAATAAACACGAATTGAATTAAATTAAATTAATATTATTATTGCAATGGCGGCTCCTTTAGAAGGGCTCCGCTTCATTAGTGAGTAAGTAAGTATTATCATCATTTGTTTGTTTGTTTGTTTACTTGGCTGCATTATTGATTTATGTTAATGAAATTATTATTATTGTTGTTGTTGTTTGTTTGTTTACTTGTCTGCAGTATTGTGTTTTCCTCCAATGTTTGCCTGTAATTTGTCTTTGACTTTACGTTGTGTTTATCCATATTGTAATTACTTGTATCTACACTGTGCTCTGCCTGTAATTGGCCTTGCGGCTGTTGACTCGGCACATAGATAATAAAGAATTTAATTTAATTGAATTATTGTTGTAGTAGCAGTGCACTTCATGTTATTCGTAGTAATAGCATTTTTTGGGAAGAATTTATTACGCAAGTAGAGATTAATAATATACTATAAATTAACTTCAGGGATTATGCCTTATTAGTTACTGCAGGCCACACGTACTCAACAATCAAATCATAACGTCATAACTTCAAATACTGATAAACGTACCCAGTAACTTAAGTTTTTACGAAACTCTTTTAAATTCAATTTTCTTGTCACGAAATTGACAGCAAGTGACGGCAGAAACACTACTGTTGGGAGATCCTTCTGTCGCTATACTTAGTACTACCTTCAGCCGTCACATGCAGTGCATTGTCGGCTCACTGTGTTACCATATTCTCACGCAGCATCGGTGTAATTATGTTGTAAAGGTAAACATTTAAAGTTGTCCCTGTTCTTAACTAATTAAGCACTACACCATGAAGTGTATGGGGGGAGTGGCTTTGTAGATCCACGTCTTCTTGACCTCGACACTAGTTGGAATTGAATGGTCAGTTTCACGCCGTGGCCACTTTACCCCGGAGAAAGAGCCCCCGGTACCCGTTGAATAGGAGGCTGGGTGGGCCACAGAGCCAGTCTGCACGACGTGGAGAAGATAAATTTCTTGACCCCACCGGAACTCAAACTCTGACTTCTTGGTCGTCCGGCCCGTAGCCAGTCGCTATACCGACTGAGCTATCCTGGCTCCTCGTAATTGTGTTGTACAGAGATAAGTACAAATTGGAAGTAGGAATGTGCAATATTGTGTTCAGATACGTGGCCCACCCAGAAAATGCGAACGGTACACGTTCTGGGTATGTTAACATAACAGACATGGAAAGCGAACGAAACTTTGAAGAGTTCAACTTAATGAGGATCTTTAATAGTGGAAACTGCATGACTACTCAGAAGAGGATCTCAAAATTCTAACTTCTTAATTTATAATCCTCGTTAGCATCAATATATCGTTTGAATTTTTTTTTCAAGAGACGTAGGCTTAAGTTCTTCCCAGAACTTTCCTTTTTAAGAAGTAATCAGATCCTCTTATCTTTGTGTCCAATTTCAAAACTTCTCAAACAGTTTAACCTCATCACTTTCCCGGCTGGGTTTATATCCCGGAGCAAGTTTCCCTCATCAAAGGTGTTCGATTGCGCGAGCCGTCCTCATCTGAATTGCATATTCTATTCATTACTTTGCTGGTGACGTAAGAACTCGAGATTAAACTTCTACAGCTTATCATTTTGAGAGGTACGTCTGACTGGTCGGAGGATTAGCATAGAGCCATGAATTTGTGCTAAAGAGTGTCAGTTTGTGTTACAAGATGGGGCAGGGATCGCTTTCATCTCCTACAATCCAGTTAACTGTAAAGCGGTGCAGCAGAATTGTCTCTGTGAAATAGGTTCCAAACTGAAATTGAAGCAATAAATCTATTGTCAGTTAAGCAGTCTATTATACCTCTTCTTCTTGCGTTTCTTAATTTTTTCTTCAAATTCTTGATTTTATTTTTTCTTGTGTATCTCTTGTTTATTTCATTCTCTTCAATTTCTTTAAATTCTTTGTCGTATTCCTCTTTTATTTTTTCTGCCTCTTTATCTTCTTGTATTTCTCTCATTTCATACACTTGGTGTTTTTTTTACGTGTAGCTTGTTCCTTTTCTTTGGTTACCTTTTCTACAGCTTACCTAATCTACCGCCATTATGTTGACCATGTTGATACCACAGACCTCTTCTTCTGGCTGAATTGATACATGCGAACTTCTGAAATCCCTTCTGCTTCTCTTCTTCTTCTTATAATCCTTATTATGGTGTTATATTTTCTTTACAGTGCAGTCCCAATTTCTGTGAGTATAATCGTTAACGGTTTTCTGAATCATGAGATAATTAAGAAACAAGCAAATGCATTCGTCTTCTGCCCTCAAGATGGAGGCGATATAAACGAATTATCTTTCTCTGCATGTAATTTAATTTGTTTTAGATTATTACTGTATTCATTCTTCTGCCTCTTTAGTGCACGGTAAGGCGCGTCCACATTACTCGTGCTTGTGCTCGCCAGGCTTGTGCTCATCGGAAGACTCGTCTGGCTATTACTTGTGCTCGTAAATCTTCGTCTACAATACTTCAGTTGCTCGCCAGGCTTCGACGCGTGAGGATCCATATATTTACTCGTAGTGTGTATAGGCTGTAGTCGTATTTTAATTTATTGGCTATAGTTTTTAAATTAAAAATTTAAAATTTGCTTGTCTCGTGACTTGTCATATCGTCCACATTACTCGCGAGCATAGCGAGTCACACGACCACGAGTAATGTGGACGCGCTTTTATTGAGCCCTCTGTATCTTTAGGCTGCGAACCGAGCCCAGTAAACTCGAATCAAGTGTGACTCGCAAGATGGCTGCATGAGTCGAATCGAGTCGAGTCAAGTCGTGTGAAGCTGAAGGCCTGTTTTGCAGTATCTGGTTTAGATTTACTAGGATCGATTTGGTTAATTTACCCAGTCTTAACCCAACTGCAAAGTGTCCCGTCACATTCGGGTACCTTCCTATTTCATGCCTAAATATTCACATGTTTTCGTTCCGTCTCGGGCATTTGAATTATATGACTTTTCGAGCACAACTTCAAGAGTTACGGCCGGTGAGGGAATTTTTTTGTTTGTAATTTTTGTTATAATTTAGTTACTGAATATTTAGAACTGCCGGCTTAACAGTTCGTGTGTCTGTTTGCAATACTTTGTGGCATTTACAGTAAGAGTGATTGCAAATTTATCGAGTACAAAGCTAAAGCGATGCAGTTTTCTTCGAAACTGGTCTCTCTGACGGAATTATCAAAAAATGTATTTAACGGGTTCATATGACGAATAATTCAGTAAGCACATTTCGAATGTGTACAGTTTTGGGACATGTTCGTCTCTCAAAAACCGACGAAGAATGTGAAAATTCTCAAGATAACGTTCAGCAATCAGATGACCATTTCTTCGTTCAGTGTGTCGCGAAATATGCACAAAACGGCTGTAAAATTGAAATATAAACAAATAAGTGGTNCATTCAACTGCTCTGAAGATGGAGGCGCTACGTTCCTCCGAAACGTCGGCCAAAACGAAGAATACACGGTGCCTAAACCCAGGAGACGACTTTCTTCATTGTCATCGCCGTGAAAACCTCAAAACTTACAAATAAGTGGTCCTTGGAAAACTAAGAATATCCGTGGACAACAAGACTTTAACCACGTCAAAGTCTCCGCAATCTTTGTCAGTTTTGTGAATGGAAAAGGTGGAAAGAAATGTTCGTTATTTGTCAGTAGTATTGCTTCTGTAATCGTTGCACAACAGTTTCCTTTTAATGTACCTAGCTTTCTGGAAGTTACTAAGTGGCACTTTCAGATTTTCGGAGAACGCTCTAAATGGGTCATGTTAAACCGGCGTACGAAGCGAGGACGCCCGAAATAGCACTGACCCCTCATACACGGTCTTCGCAGATCTTCTGCTCCTTTCTATGGGCCTGTTGACCTACCAGCATCTCTCAGACATAATGTGGACGCTACTCACCTCTTCCTGTTGGCATTGCTTGATCCTACCTTTAGGGAAATTCGCACAGTCACAACAGGTTTCTGTAGTACTAATGATCTATTTACGTTGCTCCGTCTACATATAGGTTTAACAAGTCTTCTCGATCATTTACGTTTTCCGACCAACATTTTATATTATATCACTTATACATATCTCATATATGTCCACCCCTACCCTCATCCTCATGTATATTGTCACCCTAATAATATTACGTGAAGAATAACTACTATTAAGAGCCAATTATGTAATTTCATCTATAGGATGTCCGTTTTTTATTGCTAGTGGGGTGGGACCAAGTTCCTTGTACTGCGGCCACTTCTGGCTTATTGTACCAGCCCCAGATGATAGGTGAGGGTGGTTGTGGAGCAATTGGTGGAATGAAGCCTGGCAGGGGAAACCGAAGTACTCGGAGAAAACCTGCCCCAGCGCTAGTTTGTCCACCACAAATCCCACTTAATCAGACCCGGGATCGAACCCGGTCGCCGCGGTGGGAAGCCAGCGACTAACCGCTTGAGCTATGGCGCAGCCCTATGTGAAAAGTAACTACTATTAAGAAGCCAATTATGTAATTTCATCTACAGGATGTTCCATAAGACTTTGAGCGGATTGTTGCTTCATGCAACATTGTCACACCACAGGCAGTTCACGCAAGTATGTTAGTGCGTTTGCATCGGCGGGCCTGTGACTATAGTGAGATTTTCTTTTTTATGTTTCAGAAAGCCTCCGGGAGTACTTTAGTAAATACGGAGAGATTACGGAAGTGATGGTGATGAAGGACCCCACCACCAGAAGGTCAAGGTGAGTAAGTGATGGTTGTCCTTACATGGGGCGTCCGTGTACAGCCATATTGCTATCTGGTTCGGCAAGCAAGAGATGCCTGTCTCTTACTATGAGGCAAGAACACCCTTAGCCTGGGTCTGAAAGCAAAGTACACCTATTCAGGAAAATGTTCGGCCTGAGGGGGGTTGAAGAAAGTGAGGAATGGAAGACATTACGCACCGAGCACCGCTGTAATACAGCTCATCTTGCACAGTAGTGGTCGCGGAACCAAGGTACTTAACCATTTTAAGCCTGAAATTAATCTAAATAATATTTACAATTTTAATTGCTACCTCACAGATAATACTGCGTCTCTGTTATAAAGAACAGCAGTGCTTAAAGATATACTATTGAAACTACTAGTACTGCTACTTATTGTCTCCTGAGTTATAGTTCGATAGTGGTTACCAAATTTTCTGACGAATATAGTGTGACTATCCTGCCCCGAAAATGAAGGCACTATAGGCCTATTTCTTCCGAACCATTATTACGAGCCTACCAGAATAAATAAGGTCATAACCCAGAAAATGTGTCTTCACTACAGTGAAAAAAAATGAAATCTCATATAAAAGATTATTAATTTTTACAAGTATTCAGGGATTGAGAAGTTATGGCAAAGAAACTATGTCATTTACTTCCTTTCTCCCTCAATGAAATAAAATTATGTTACAATTGTTTATTTTCACATGTTTTCTTGTATTATATGAAGATGTATTAATTACAGATATAACAGATTATTCAGTTAAATACACATTTGTTTTGCAGGATGAATATAGATTAGAGATTTTTAATATCCCTCACGTAAAATTAATTTTCTCACCACTATCATCTCAGATGTGTTTCCAACTTACTACTGTATTGTAAGTTACGAGTTGGCAGTTCGCGTAGTATACAGCAGCTGTGTAGATCTGGCCTAGAATTCTACACTATTGTATCTGTAACACAGACGGTATATTCCTGTGCCCTAGAATATAGGCGAATTGACCGTTCTGAGCAGTGAATATGACTGCAACACAGCTACGTAAGTGCGGGACTTTAGTGCTCAGAAACATATTTGACATAAGAAAAATAAAGAGGTAGTGAACCAGAGAGAATTACGCATCGAGGAGCTTCATAATTTGTACTCTTCACCTAGAATAATTAGATTGATGAGATTAACCCTTTAAAGCTCAATGGTTACAATACGTACCACCCCCTTTAACACCATAACATTCTGCGTTCTGCCCACCCAATTTATTTATGGTTCTTACAATAAACATTGNAATTGACCGTTCTGAGCAGTGAATATGACTGCAACACAGCTACGTAAGTGCGGGACTTTAGTGCTCAGAAACATATTTGACATAAGAAAAATAAAGAGGTAGTGAACCAGAGAGAATTACGCATCGAGGAGCTTCATAATTTGTACTCTTCACCTAGAATAATTAGATTGATGAGATTAACCCTTTAAAGCTCAATGGTTACAATACGTACCACCCCCTTTAACACCATAACATTCTGCGTTCTGCCCACCCAATTTATTTATGGTTCTTACAATAAACATAACAATTTGCAGGGGAAGACTGAAGTACCCAGCCATACATTTGCCGTCACAAATCTCACGTAGACTGTCCTGTGGTCGAACCCCGGCCTCTACGGCGAGAATCCGGCCGTTAACAGCTTGTATCATGGCTTCTAACTCAGCCTACTCTCCAGTCCTGATGATGGTTATAATACGTTCCTCGTAAACGTCGGTAGACTTCTACCAGACTACACGACGTCATATCTCACATGATAGTAATCGTCACAAACAAAGACGTTTCTCATTATGTAATTTCTTCCACCTTTCATTCCCATTAATTTCAAATCTGCTCTATAGAAGGAACCTAGTGCGCCCTCAACCCATTTTCTTCTGTTAGACTGAGATGTCGTTTGTAACATCCACGGGACCTACAATTATACTCTGTTTTATAGGAATTATAGGGAGTTAGAGAATCATTACCCGGATACCGGAACAGTTCCACGGGTATTCTCAATTAAGTATGAAGAACTTTATTGCCAGATTAACATGGTCCTTGTGGTAAGTGAAGTGTTTCTAAAGAAAATTTGAATTTAAAGTATGACGAGTTATGGTTGTAGACGGACACGCCAGTATCTGTAAGATTGTTCCCTAGGTGCCGATCCCTTCATTTCCTGTGTCTGCCTCTTGTCTGGGATCTTGGGAGATTTCTTCCTTTATTTGAATGCGGTAGGAATGAATGCCTCGCCCACTCCGTTCCATGCAGTCGAGGCGGTTCGTACTGCCGCTGTAGTTTAAGTGGCAATCAGAGAGTTTAATAGGTTCATAGCTTTTCCAGATAATAGTTACAGTGGATGGATGAAGTTCCATTTACCCTGTCCGGAAGGCAGGATTGTTATGCTGCACATTATAATCTCTTTATGCTTGTATTTCATTAATCATTCATCGTATCGAGAAATGTGGAAAATGAAAGCTTTTGGCCTTCTTATACCAACAATTCATCATATATAATTTTATAGACGTTATGTCGTTTGTGAGAAAATCATTGAACTCCAGACTCCGTTTCATGTAAAGAAGAAGTCTTGCTTTACTGGAAATTTTCCGAATTTTTTTTGCTTAGACCCTTCTTGCAAGATTTCATCGAAATCCTCTCAGTTATCTCGAAAATACGAAAGCGGGTCGGAAGGTTTTTTCGGAAATATATTTGTCGCAGACCATACATAAATTCCTATGCTGCACATTCAGCATTTGATTCGACACTTAGTTCGCTTTCCCACGCGATCATTCTGTACATAAAGACGATATTTCACTGCCATACCAATTTATTGATGTCACCTTAGAAGAACTGTGTTTCTGTGATTTGAAGTTATGCCTTTTATTGCTTCCACGACCTCAAATTATAGTTAGAATCGACTGCCAATAAGGATTTTTATTTATATGGCCCAAACAGATTGTAGTCACTTGGGACCAGATCACAACTATACGGTGGATGGTGCTGAACCCCCCAACGAAACTTCTGCATGTAGTTCACTGTTTTTGAAAGTAACTCTCCGATGCTCCCGCGTGTAACATGCAGACATGGCACAACCTGCGCTTTATGTGCTCCATGTGGTTCTGGGGCTCTCGAAGGGGGCAACAATCCCTTACAATGAGATGTACCTGAGTGAGGGTTCGCAATCACCTAACACCTGCACAGAGGTGGCGCCGTCACCGCGCGATGCTAATCACCAAAGGATATTAGAACTCTATGGTTCACTGATCAGTAAGACTGCTCTAATAGATAACGCCTCGTCAGGTGGGCGGCTATGTTTATACTGAAGAAGAGGTGAAGGCATTGGCCCTAAAATGAAGCACCAGATTGCGGCATATTGTGAACAACCGACGTATTTATGGCTCGGTATGTTTGTTGATTTCGTGGCACATACCTTGTATAGCTTGACTGATTCTTAAGCCATGTAGATTTCTTTTTTAGTTCATGTGGTGGGCTGAGACTGAGTCTGCTTGGTACGTCGGCCACTAATTGGCCTATTGTACCAGCCCCGGATGATATATGAATGTGGAGCAGTCAGTGGAATTAGAATTGGCAGGGGAAACCGAAGTACTCGGAGAAAACCTGCCCAGTGCCACGTTGTTTACCATAGATCCCACATGACCTGACCTGGGCTCGTAACCCGGCCTCTGCGGTGGGAGGCCGGCGACCAAACACTTGAGCTGTGGCATGGCCATTAGAGCATGTAACGAATCCGTGTTGGGCTACGTAACATCGACTGAGGCGAGAGGAAGACCGTAAGCGGAGAGATTTATTATTCTTTATCGCTACTGGGGTGGGACTAAGTCCGTTGTACTGCGGCCACTTCTGGCCTATTGTACCAGCCCCAGATGATAGGTGAGGGTTATTGTGGAGCAATTGGTGGAATGAAGATTGGCAGGGGAAACCGAAGTACTCGGAGGAAACCTGCCCTAACGCCACTTTATCCACCACAAATCCCACACTACCAGACCCGGGATCGAACCCTGGCCTCCGCGGTGAGAAGCCAGCGACTAACCGCTTGAGCTATGGCGCGGCAATGCGGAGAGTAAGTAAGAATTCTGAAGGAAAATGTCGTGGTCTATTTGAAAGTGTTATCCTGACATTTGCTTCGGAGGCTACAGGAAATCGCAATGACCCTTAATAAGGACGACGGGTAACACGGCCCGAGTTGCAAACCGCGTACCTTTCGATCGCAGTGTTACATCATCATGGTGGGTGTATTTTTGACCAACGGATGGGTTGGTGGTCTAGGAAGATGAATGGAAAGGAGTGACCGAAGGCTATTTTGATGTAGTATCAGCATTTGCCTGGCCGGTCATGGTAACCAATCTGTCTAAGGCATGCACTGTCTTCGCTCTCTCGGAAGCCGGGATCGTGGGTTCGAATCCCACTGAGGGAATGGATGCTCAGCGTTTGTGTGTGTGTTTCTCTGTGTTTGTGTACATGTAGAGGCCTTGCGATGATCTGATCACCCGCCCAAGGAGTCCTACCGAATGTCTAAGATCTAGTAAACCGAAGTGAAACGGAGAGTTTCATGGAGGTAGGCCAAGGCCCTAATTGAAGCTGTATCACCAAAGGAATAAACCAGCATTTGCCTGAGAGACTGAGACAGACTCAGTCACCATAACCGATCTCCGGGGCGAGAATGAAAGTCGAAACCTCCCGACATATAAATCCGCAGTTGCGAGGACCGGAATGCTGGACCTTCAGTTAGAGTAAGCGTGTGAGGACTTGGGATTTGAATGTCGTCCACGCTCCCACAAGATGGAGGATATAGGGATTTTCCTCAGTACTTCCAGGATATACCTGGATTAAGTCTACATGTAAATAAAATATCCAGTACAGTGAGTGGGATATGGGCTGGACGACTGTTGGATCAGTTTTTGTTTTTGCGACAAGATCGGAGATTGGTTCCGTTTCAACAGCTTCTAGACCTTTCCGTGGAGTCCACCCAACCTCAACCCAATGTGTAGAGGCGGCCCTTTCCCTTGAGATAAAACGGCAGGAGCGTGACGCTGACAAATAACCCCCAACTGGTGCCAAAGTCTAGGAAGGTGTATTTTCACAAGAATGTCAGTGCTCATTTTGGGCTATAGAACATGGTTCTGTAACGAACTTCGATTCCTGACTCTTCATTCACTGTTCACCCTCTCCCCTTTGTTCGTGATGAGCCCGTTATTGTAGCATTCGCTGAGGATAACGTAAGGATATACATGTTAGGGGAATGGACTGCGAGAATGACGGACGAAACACGCTGATTGGGCGTAAAACTCCTGGGTTTTGTTGCCAGAAGTTAGTTAATTATAGCGGTCTGATGTTCAGAGGTTCGGTACGGTAAGTCTGCATTTCGGTGATTCCTCAGTGGAACAGAGACCCTGATTAGTGACTGCAACACTTGTTAATCATGTTATTGTGTTTCGAAGCACAGTGCTAAGCATCTCCCAGACTGGAGATGTTGTTGCATCACAACTGAAAGGGAATGTTTAGTAACCACATCACAGACCCCGCGTCTTGATTAACGACATCGGCCTCCTTTACGACACTGTTCCACGTATCTTGGAAACGTTCTTTCAGGAACTTCTGTTAATGGAACACTGTCAACTGCAGAGATTACTCAGCGCCGAATAAGAAGAGAATAACATACTTACTTACTTACTTACTCATGAAGCTGAGCCCTTCTTGAGGAGCCGCTGATTCAGCAGCTACTCAAGAATTTCCCAGCATTTCATGGAACCCGACGGTTTATTACCATGTTCACAAGAGCCCTCCACTTGTCTCTATCCTGAGCGAGATCAATTCAATCAATACCATCCCATCCTATCTTTCTAAGATCCATCCGCCTACGCCTTTGTCTTCCCAGAGGTCTCTTTCTTCCAGCTTTCCCACCAATATCCTATATACATGCCTCTTCTCCCCCATTCGTGCTACATGCCCTGCCCATATCATTCTAATTATACTTGAGAAGAGTAAAAGTTCTGAAGCTCCTCTTTATTCAGTTTTCTCCAACTTCCTGTCACTTCATCCCTCTTAGGTCCAAATATTCTCCTCAACACCCTGTTCTCAAACACCCTCAGTCTAGGATGCTCCCTTAGAATGAGAACATGTGGTAACCTGAAGAGGAACTCAGAATTTCCCGAATTTCAGTGAGTGAAGCAATCAAAATGTTATTATTCTTGTTCTTATTCCAATGTTTTCAAAGTCCTTTACTCCTGATTTACGTGTATAAAGGACAGGTTGTCCATCATATTCACTCGCAAGCTGAGTCAGCATTAATCAACTCCCACTATTATCTTTGGTAATTCAGTCTGCTAGTGATTGAGCTACACCATTGAATTGTTCTCATAACTCAGTGGTTTTAGTCCGCAAGCGAACTATACCGACCGAGTGACCGCCGCTTGTCGGCGAAGTTAGTGCCAACCGCCTCTGTGGTCTAGTGGTCAGAGTTCCTGTCTACAGATCCAGAGGTCCGGTTTCGTTTCCCGACGCTACCAGATTTTCTGAGAAATATCGGATCTGGAACCGGGGTCCAATCAACCTCGTGAGGATAACTGAGGAGCTATTTCAGCGAAATAGCGACCTCGTTCTAGAAAACCGAAATTACCGGCCTCGTGGATTCGTTGCGCTGACCACGTGACACCCTCTATCCGCTAAAGTTGGCACTTAATGTTCTCATACATTCATTCAATCGCTGTGTTATTTTATTCTATTCGTTCACTCAAGATTTTACTGAGGGATTCACGTACTCAATTATTTATTCACTAATCAAATAATTATAAGACATTAGGTTCTCACAGCGGTGGTTATGAAGAGTTATGTCATCTGGAGTATAGTACATCACAGAAGATAGATATCATCAGTTATATAATTATTAGTTCTTTAGTCGGTTCATTCATATAACGAATAATTAATTCTACAACTCGGGCAGCAACGTAATCAATCAGTAATTGATGCATGCATTCAGAGAATAACCCATGAGGGATAGGATTCATTCAGTCATCAGTAATCTGTCAGACGACAGGTCCAAGTCTCTTCCAAAACAGTTCCTCAACAGGATATCTAAATAATATTACGTATTTTACGTTTCTCTTGAAACATGTACCAGTTTAAATTATCAGTCCCGGCTGAAGCTTTCCGTGTACCTGAAGCATGACCTTGTCTGGGGCAATCGAAGTTCTGCCTGTGTACCTTACATCGTTTAGTGCTAACAGCCTTAAAGAGTACACAGGGGAAATTTGCGGTGCAAAGAAGAAATTGCTATTTGGTTCCTATGTTCTATGAACCAATTTACATGTAAAAAGGAGGCATTAGGGCTGAGTAAGTTTACTTTTTCTTAAACCTCTAAATGCTTATATGTGTGTTTCGCTATATTAAGCCACTAAATTCTTTTTGCTGTACCTCAGAAACGACAGTATAAAATCAAAATAATATTCATGGGGTTAACACGAGTGGGTGTGCTAGTTTTTGCTGTATAATGGTTTAATTTTACATTATATATATAAAACTTTTAATCTATTACAGCATACAAAATTACATGCTCAGGATTATTGTTTTCTGGGATATGACGCTATGTAGTTAATGTAGATCGGTACTGACGTTTCGCAGAAACCTGCTGTCGTAATCTTCGGGGTAGAAGTTGGGAGGCAATAGGTTTCTCCGAAACGTTAGTACCGTTCAGTTGTATTTGATGTCAGATCGTTCAGGGCAGCAGAATATGATACCACTTTTGTCTGATAGATTTTTATCCAGAAAGTTCTGAAACAAGAAGATGCTTTATTGACAATTTTGCTTTAGAATACGCCTTTAGGAAGATCCAGGGAAATCTGATGGGACGGAAATGAAATGGGACACATCAGCTGATGGTCTGTGCTGATGATGTGAATCTACTGGGAGATAACATAGATACCGTAAAGAAAAACACAGAAACTTTAACTGCCGCTAGTAAGGAGGTTGGTCTGGAAGTAAACACAGAGAAAACCAAGTATATGTTGCTCTCTTGTCACCAAAATGCAGGACAAAATCATGACACAATGACAGCTAACAGATCCTTCGAAAATATGGAACAGTTCAGATATTTTGGAACGACGATAACAAACCAAAACCTGATTCAGGAAGAAATTAAGAGGAGATTGAACTCGGGTAATGCTTGCTACCATTCAGTCCAGATCTTTTTATATTCTCGTCTGCTGTTTAAAAACGTAAAAATTAAAGTTATCTGGTTCTGTAGGGGTCTGAAGTTTGGTATCTGACATTAAAGTAGGCATTTAAGAACAGGGTGCTGAGGAGAATATTTGGATCGAAGAGAGATGAAGTGATGGGAGGTTGGAGAAAACTGCATAATGAGGAGCTTCATAATTTGTACTCTTCTCCAAGTATAATTATACACGTATAATGATCAAGTGAAGGAGAATGAGATGGTAGCCCATGTAGCACGAATGTTAGAGAAACGGAGCTTATATACGATGTTGGTGGGATAGGCATAAAGAAAGAGACCACTAGGAAAACCAAGACCTAGGTTGTATGATGATATTAAAGTGGATGTTAGAGAGATAGGATAGGGTGTTATGGACTGGATTGATCTGGCTCAGTTTAGGGCCAGTAGAGGGCTCTTGTGAACACGGAAATGAAATGCTGGGAAGTTCTGAAGTAGCTGCACAGCTGTGGGCTTCTCAAGCAGGGCTCAGCCATATATTCTCGCATATTTTAAATGTATTGTAATGTACTAATTTAGCTTGTAATGCCTTTCTTGCTGGTGGGAGGCACCCCCTGAAGTTGACAAGTGCATGTTGCCAAAATTTATAGGGCGAAGTCACTTGAATGGTCTGTTTCAGTGGTATTTCCCATATGTAACACTATGAAATGTTAAAATACTATAATTTGCTATGACGAAGTAGACGACATCAGGGACTCTGTAGCGAGGCTGGAAGCCGGGATCTGCCGAACAGAGGACAGGAATTTGAATCACAGCACTACTACTTTGTTTTTGAATAAATGTTTATAACGACACTTGTTTTCCATTCGTGATGACAGTTATAGGATATTCCAGTTTTGTCCCAAAGTGCATAATCGCCACCATCAAACAATATTATCACATTCCCTTCTACCGCATCGATTTAAATGGAACACATTCCATACTATCGGGTGGTAACTTGCATCAGTAAATCTTTTCACGATTGTCCTGTATATGTAGTCCACAGCGAGACACTGAATTGCGAGGAATGCGGACTGTATCAGTAGGTCCTCACGAGCTGTGGAAACTCTTCTCATGCACGTCACATTCATTCAGTTGCTGAGCTCCTTGAGGATGTATTCCGAGAGGAAAGCATCTTAGAATATGTAAGGTGTGAGATTCTGCGGTGATCACTCTCTTTCTGGATCTGACTTCGTCTAGATTGGTGTTTAGCTACATCTTTTCAGGGAAACCGATTGCCTGCAATTTCAGGGTAGAAATTACTCTCGGCCCTGAAGTTGCAGATGTCAGTTTCCTTCTGAATGCTGATACGAAACTTTGCCGTGTCATATTTCAGAGGACAGTGATCTTGAACCTAAGGTATTATCAGGTGTATGCGTGACTTATAAGACGGGTTCTGGTTTGGATGATTTAACATATCGTATCTTATACATTCACAACTCGGGACTACAGGCAATACAGCGCTATCGTTGATCTACACACTTTAATTCACCGTTACACGCGCACTAGGGTTCTCGGTCTTCACTAGTCGTATCCTGGCAACGGATTTATAACAGTCTCGCTGTCAGTACAGCACACATGAAGTCTTCTTTTCACAACTTAATTCATTTCTTGTCTTCTCACTCCCTTATTCGACTGCCTTCTGCAGAGACTCTCTCAGTTCTTTGCTGCAACTGGCAACTCCGGAATTCGACTAGATCCAGTTCCAAACTCATATCCTGGCAGGCTGGCATCCCGAAACTCGACTCGACACTACTACTGCCAGCTTCGGAACTCTTCCTTCTAACCCCTTTGCACGGAACACGTGGAAAACCTCGTCTTCTGTTGTCCCATATTGTTTTAGATGTTTTTACTGATCCGTTGCCTAGTAATAGACGTCCTATTATGCGCATTGGTTCCCGCGGGAATGTGTTTACTGGGTCGTTGCTTAGCAATGTGTATACACGTCGCAGTATGTTGTTGGAGTCTGATTCACTGACAGTGATTACAGACGGCTCACTCTGTACATAAGTTACGTAGCCTTACGGAACATGAGGAAGTTCCTAAATGGTTAGGCGGAAGATATTTCAGAGGAGTATGTTAATTTTCATATTTTTCCTGCTTATTTGTTCGTTTCTTTAGCGAAATAGTTATTTTACCCGCAAAAGGGCACAAGAGATTTTGTACTTTAAAACGTGAATGCATAAGCTATTATGTATTTATGTAAATATTACATACAATATCGAACATTTTGAAACCTCAGTGGTTTGAAATTAACCCACACGATTAGGGTTCATGCACATATAGTTTTCATGTTGTTTGAACAAATTACACTTACGGAATGAGAGATTGTGTTCACAAACAAACCACTTCTTCTAATCATGTAACCCACTGTTATTGCTGGAACTATACCCATATGCTGTGATAACTGCCCCAACCCACCCCAATCGCGCTACCAGATTCCCTGCACGCACCACGAGATGGCTGAATTCGATAATACTCGCATGCTGTGTTCTCGAACATCGCGCAAACATTGAAATGGAAGTAAGGGGAATGACAGTGTTCGCATAACACCTCATTGTAGGACTATGGCCGATGTGTGTGCAGATAACAGCTTCTTCCTTGAATTTGCCCTCTGAACAAGGGAACACTGTATGCAGGAAGATATCAGTTGATGTGTGATGAAATATAAAACATCGTACCGATTGCGTTACTTGTTCCGTTTGATTGTTGAACCCATTACCGTTCTTTGGCGGGCGTGTGACGTCCTCCCGGTCGGGTATTGTTAAATATGTACTATTACGGATCTGAGAATGGTACCGAATGGAAGTCGAAGTGGTTTACTTACTTGACAACAGATGTAGCAGCCCGCCGTCTTTTTTGGGCCATAAGTTCTCTTTTCAGCGCCACGTTTCCTTTTCCCCTTTCTTTCATTCACCGTCTTCCTGCTCCCTTTTCCCAACTTCCTTTTGTTTTACGTATTTATTTTTAATCCCCACTTCTCGCGCATATTTCTCTTTTCCCATCGGTTCGTTCATAGTCGTAGTTGCAGTATTCCCTTCCCTATGCCATTCTACCCGATCGGCTTACTATTTTATCCTGAAGTTGGAGGCAGCAGGTCACTTCGAAGTGTGATAACATTATAAAATTATGTTGAACATTGTACATCGTCTGTATAACTGGATCTGATTCTGTTTTGTTTTATACCTGATGATGGAAGCAGATCGAGCTTCCGAAGCGTCCTGTAATTTAAATATACCTGAGACGGTGGACAGTATACGACATAATTCTATAGCGAATATTATCACAAGCCTTTTGAGTATCACACCACGCCTGTCTACCAAATTACACGGCGCTCATCCCAAAATGTGATTGTTTACCGCCCCAAGAACATGAAATCGTACATTTAGTATGCATAGACAGTGCATTTGGGTTGTTAATTTCGCTATTTCTGAGTTGGTTTGCTCTGGATGTTCATAGCCGAAGAGTTTTGTCTCGAACTGCACATCTCTGAAGTATCTACTGACCTCAGTAGACCTCGATGTGGGCTCCCTTGGTAGCCTTGAGAGCGTCCAGACGACATTTGAGCTGTTCCAGCGGACATGCTCCACAGAACATGGCAAGAACTCGAATATCGTCTGGACGTTCTCCGTGCCACCAAGGGAGCCCACATCGAGGTCTACTGAGGTCAGTAAAAAACTTCCAGAGTTTCACTATGATCTGCCGCAACCCGCATGTAGCTAGCTCAATTTGTTTGCGCGCCACAATTTTTCAAAACCCCGAAGGGACTTTGTGGACGCACAGTATTTAACGAAGTTTCTAACTTGCATACTTGTACAGAGTGTTAAAAAGGGTTACAGGCTTTAAGTCGTATAGTACTCAAGGAAATGAGCGAGAAACTCCCGGTCAACAAATGTGCAGAAATCGATGTCTGTTGAGATATGCGCGAGTTTTGAATTTAACTGGGAGCTGGGATAGCGCAGTCAGCATACAACTGGCTACAGGTTGGACAACCGAGGGGTCGGAGTTCGAGTCCCGGTAGGGTCAAGAATTTTTTCTTCTCCAAGTCGTCCAGACCGGTTCTGGGGCCCATCTAGCCTGCTATCCAATGGGTACCGGGGAATCTTTTTCCGGAAGTAAAGCGGCCGGGGCTTGAATCTGACCACTCACCTACAACTAATGTCGAGGTCAAGAAAACGTGGATCTATACATCCATTTCCCCATTCACCCCTATGGCATAGTGCTTAATTAGTTAGCACAGGCGCAAATTTACCTTACCTTTTGCATTTAACTGGATGGTAGAATGGCACTGTAGCATGCATTAAGAGAAAGCCGGTGCGCTTCATGTACTTTTGTTTACCTGTCCCATGCTTCTGTTGTGACTGTCTCAGTAGATGTACTGAACTCCGTGGCTTTTAGTCCCCAAACGAACTATAGAGGCCGAGCGACTGCCTCTTGTCGACGAAGTTAGTGCCAACTTTTGCGGATAGTGAGTGTCGCGTGGTCAGCGCAACGGATTGCCACGGCCGTTTATCTCGGTTTTCAAGACCGGACCCGCTACTTATATACTATTAAGGAAAAAGCAGGCCAATGAGAGTGGCCGCTCTGTCTAGGGCATGAACTGTCTTCTCCCGTTCAAACAATCGGATCGTGGGTTCAAATCCCAAGTGAGACATGGGTGTATGTGTGCGTTTATTCTGTTTGTGCTGTTCTGCGTGTGAAGATAGCGGTCTTACAACGGGATGGTCCCCCGACCGAGACCTCCTGCAGACTATGTATAAGATCAAGGAACTGAAAAATCGTCCGAGGTCCAACAAAAAGGGATGTAGAGCCGTAGATAGAAGGAAAAAGCAGCGATAATTGGTGTTGTGATACGTGCCGAGAATCCAACCCCGGATCGACTACGTTGCTGAAGTCCTAACCACCCAACCACGAAGTTCTGTAGGTTGGATGGAGAAGACAAATGCATTCATTATTTTAGCGCAGAACCGCATGTAAATCTACAGTTCTTAAAAAAAAGAGGATGAGATGGGGGAATATTAAAGCAGATATTCGGAATATGGTTTCTGAATAATTGTCTGTATTCGCTCTTGCACAAGGAACGTGATATGAATGCATGATGATAAGGTCTGTCGGTGCTGACATCTGTCAGGGCGTTTGTTATCCTGAATTACTTAACGCATTTTAATTAAAATTGATGTGGAATGTGGCTCTGTTAAATCATTTCGGGCTCATTTTACTTCCTTTTGGTTCTATCCAATAAAACAAATTCGTTACATGAAGCGCAAACGGAAAAGTATAGTCTTTGCCAAAAGTATAAAACACGGGAGATAAAATGAAGCAAGTACATGACGTAAATTTCAAATACAATTAATTTATAAAAATGTCTTTTATGTGGTGTATATTTTATAGAATACCGTGGAAAGTAATTTTTATTTTTGTGAAGCATGATATATCTGTTGTCGAGTAGTTTCGTTGACAATAAATTTGACTTCTTCATATTCTTTTTCTTTCTACGGATTAGACGCAGGCTGTTTTCGCTTCACAGATACTTTTTAGCGGTCTTGCTCTGTCTGAGTTGCCTACGTCATGCTTATGTTCATAAGAAATATTACGTCTATATTTGTCTCAGTCAGTTCCGTGACAGAGCTATCGGCTGGCCGATCAAAAAGTCGGAATCTCGGTGTCAGAAGACATTTTTCTCTTTTCTGTACCTTTGTGTAATGGGTACTGGAGCACTTTACCTCGTGGCACAGCGACAGAGTCATGAAGCTGGCCATATATGTATGGTATATGTATGGTGCCGAGTAAATAAATGTGTGGAGCTATACCTCCAGTACCCTATGTGTATTTATGACGTGGTGGTTAATTAACCGAAGAAACTATTTAAACTATTTACTCTCACGTCTTTTTTATGTGACTATAATTGCATTTGTTTCTGTATATGGATATGAGGGCCGTGATCGCAGAAGAAAAGGGTTCGTATTGTCTTGAGAATTTCTTGACATGTATTCCTGGGCACTGGGTTGGGCGTGATGAACCAATTCCGTACCCCCCGCGCTCACCTGATATTACGCCTCTTGGTTTCTTCCTTTGAGGATACTTTAAGGATATTGTTTACAAGACCCCTGTGATCTCCCTCGATGAAGTGAAGCTCAGAGTTGTTGTTGCTGAGATCGGAACAACGCAAATTCTGGAGAACACTTAGAGGGAAATGGAATACCGCCTGGACATCTTATGTGCCAGGAAAGACCTGAATGTTGAAGTTGTTTAGTATTCTACAGCATTAGTTCTATAGATAATAAAACTTACTGCGTTACATTTTCATATTCTGGAAGCAGGTTATTCTGTTTCATCCGATTTGAAAATTATGGGCCACGGAAACCCGGACAGTAATTTAGAATCACACTGTAGGTACTCCAGATTTATCCTAGTTGACGGAATGTTGCTAGTTCATTGTTTCAGGTTTTCTTAACAAGAAAACTGATATAATTACTGCATTTCGATTACGGAAGTGATATGGACTGATATAATTGGCACGTTTGGGGGCGCAGTACCACGAAGATGGATTTTGAGCAAATAGGTCGTGAGGATGGGAGATATGTGCAACTTGCCCAGGGTCACCTTCAGAGGCTTACTTTATTATTAGTGGTGTTAATCTGCGGTTTCTGCTACTACTTAGCTATTTACTTAGTCATACAATTACTTTGTTAGCTTAGCGTATGACAAGTGAGTTCAGAGTGCCAGACAGAGCTTATTATAATAAACAGATGCTAAGGTACAGTGGCCTCGGCATCTGGCTGGTCGAAGGCCAGGTGCTGTCTCACTGGTCCGATGAATATACATCGGTGTTACATATGGATAGGAAGCCGTGTATGTGAGGCCATGAGCTGACGTGTTGATGGAAAGGTGTCTCAGGTGGGACCTCTCCTGCCTCTCTTCGCCACCTGTTTATTGTGTTCTACATGTTCGAAATTGAACACGAGAGTCTGATCGGACATCACATTGTAGTCCTAATGCTTACCACTCCTATTTCGTACTCCGAAGATCCCGGTGTGGAACATGAATTAGGCGTTCTTGACTGATGGGTTTACGTGACATTCCTGAGTGAAAACACGCAAACCGTGGGACAGAGGGGCAAAAACGCATCCTTCTACATTCATTCTGATTCATCAGTCACATTCACTGTCTTTTCGGTGCTATGCGATTTATTTAGCCCATAAATTGTATTTAAATAACTAGGGGCACTACAATCATACCAATATTTGGCTGTCTCACCTTCCATTGGAATTTTTCTATTTTTATAATTATTATAGAGGAAACGAAATATACTTGTAACTTTAAAGACAAATTCGAATTTATACTTATTATCACATATTCATGACTACACACGGATTTCTTTCTACCGTCCTGTTAAAAGGAAAAAGATGGACAGTTCCGAATTTAGGGCCGGAGACGTGTTAATTTGACGGAAGTTCTTCGTGGTTTGCGTAATTTCCTCCAGAGATATGTTGCGACGCTCTCTTTAAAATGACCGCGACGGCTTCTTTCCATACCCGGTTCAGTTAATCATTTACGGCCTATCATCCTTCTGTCAGTCGATTTCAAGATACCTCGGAGGTTATGGCATCGTCATTAAATGACATGTTGCGCAGTATAACAGTAATCATCAATAGTCGGAACGTGTACGCATAGTGGGCAATTGATGTCTTCGTCATTTTTAATACGGTGCGTTCAGTTAAGGAGGAAACTCAGCAACACCGCTGACCGGACCCAATATTCGTCACTGTTTGCTGCTGTAACTGCTGATAGCAGAATGAGTCATTAGCGCTGATAAACGTTCTCCGTTACAGTTACAGCAGCAATCTGTGACGAATCCTGGGCCCGGTCAGCGGGGTTGCGAAGTTTCCTCCTTGATTGAACACCCTGTATATCTTGAGGTTCATTTGTTGCAGAACAAAATTACACGTGAAAAGCCGCTACCATTGTACCATTCAGGCTGGTACATTTAGAAAGAAGTTTTCGCCATCTCTCTTGTAATATACCCCATGTTGAAAAATATTCGAAATAAACGTTTTTAACCGAATTAGGTATGTATTTTGTTATTCACCAATTTTGAACAGTAAGCCACTTGTGAGAAACCAGATAATTTTCAGCTGAACTTGAAGTAAAATAAACATTTGTAACTGAAGTAAGTGAATTTGCATTCGACTGACGACTTTTCGTCGTTGTACATCACGAAGAAAACGATTTCAGTAGTTTCAGGTAAAATTTTCCCTGTGCCCAACTACTTAAGCAACACAACATTAAGACATGTGATAGAATGGCGGTATAGCTCCACTATTAACCTCGACATTCAATGGAGGTGAGTGACAGGTTCTGGCTTCTCTCTCTTTACCCCGGAGAAGGAGCCCTCGGTATGGGTAGGAGGCTGGGCGGTTCCTAATGCCGGTCTGGACGCTTTGAAGAAGAGAAAAATCTCTTGCCCTTCTCGGAAATCTAGCCCCAATTCCTCGTCCGTCCAGCCCATAGCCCATCGCTATACCGACTGAGCTGTAAATTAGGGAGTAAAAATTCGGGCGTACAGAATGATCTCCCAATGTTTATCGTACTTTATGCAGAGTGTGTAATGAACGTGTCTGGTGAAGCTGATTATTCTAACTCGTCTTTGAAGGGTATCGAATCCCATGCCACGGGTGTCTACCCGTGTGGCGGGGGGTGGATGGTGACAGTATCTTCTGTGTGTAATACCTTTCCTTTGAAGTTCTCTGGTGCGCCATGTTGCCGATACAGAACGCCTCTCATGAGAATAGCAGATCGGCACGGTGCAGAAGTGACGTACATAGCCAGAATTCTGCAACACAATTACAACAATAAGATCGCAAGAGTGCAGAAGGTGTACTCCAATGTACACACATTTCCCTAAATAGCTCGTTGTCGTTGACTTCCATTTATTTCAGGTACAGGTTTCTTTAAATCTGATTGGATTACGGGTGTATAGCACTATCCATAAACTGTTTTGCTTGTATTTCGTTAAGTGACCGCCTCTGTGGTCTAGTGATCAGAGTTCCTGGCTACATATCCCGAGGTCTCGGGTTCGATTCCCAGCGCTACCAGATTTTCTGAGAAGTAGTGGGTCTGGAACGTTGTACACTCAGCCTCGTGAGGATAATTGAGGAGCTATGTCAAGGAAGTAGCGGCTCCAATCTGGAAAACCGAGATTAACGGCCATGGGGACACACCACGCGACACCCTCTATCCGCTAAATTTGGCACTAACCTCGCCGACAGGCGGCGGTCGCTCGGTCGGTAGAGTTCGCTTGCGGACTGAAGGCCACGGAGATTCTATACCACATCTGAATTGTTGCAGATAAAGTTGGTAGACGTTCCGGAATCATCAAAATGTTGGATCGTTCACCAGTCAGTCCATTTGCCAGACATTTGTCCAGAGGAGAACCGCTCCTACCCCCGCGTCATAATAGTATTCAGCCGCAGTCACTGTCTCGGTAGTAAAGGGCCTCATATCGACGCTAGTTACGGACTTGCTGTTCGAGATCTGTGGACGAACGGAAGGGGTGAAAGGCAGAGAAAATCAAGCGGCACAGCCAAATATGTTTCTCCTCTCCGACTTTGACTTTGCCCTCATCACGAGCAGACGGGTCAGTTCATTGACGCTGTGTAGGCACAGACTGTACGACGTGAGAACACAAAAGAATGGTCAATGTTATGAAGACCTCAGATCTCATATTGGAGTTAAATGGGACCAGTAGCATCACTTCAATAATTTAGTTGTTGATTTTCAGAGCCAAATGCGATCAAAGCCAATTTAGTGGTGTCGATGATTTGGCGTCGGTATGTACGGACAGGCGGTCACGATCTCCCCAACGATATAGGCTCACTTCACCCGCCTTCTTTCTAACGGCAACGGCTTAAGAATAAAGAAGAAAATTGTGGTCTTTATAATGGAATATTTTCTGTAAGATATGACTTGAAATTTGTAATATTATATATTTTTATTTAAAAGGATTAATTTGGTTAATACTTTGAAGTCACTCACCCACTCATGAAGCTGAGCCCTTCTTAAGAAGCCGCCGATTGTGCAGCAACTCAAGAACTTCCAGCATTTTATTGAACCCGAAGGTTCATTACCATGTTCACAAGAGCCCTCCACTTGTCCGTATCCTGAACCAGATCAGTCCAATCAATCCTTTGAAGTACTGTGGGAATTGTATATACTACCAATTTCAAAGTTTAACATTTTACCCGTAGAGTTTATTTATGTGATTCTTATTTTTCTCAGGACGAACAGTAATTATTTCTCTATAAACTACATTAACCGATTTGTCTTTGTAATGGATAGACGTTTGATTTGTAAGGAGAGAACTGAATTTTCTAAATGTTCTGTAGTTGAATTTCATTATTAAAGTGTTAAAATTATTAATCACACCACTGTTAAGCGTTTATATACACTGTACAGTTGTTATTCACAACAATCACATTTTTTGCATATACGAGGCCATATTCTGAGCAGTTGGAATGTAGCAGAGGATGGTGAAATAACGCAGAGAGACGGAACATCCGAGTGAGTCCTCTAAATAGAATTTATGGACTTCATCTGCGGTTCCCATTCATTGGTCTAGCCTGACAATTGTAGCAATGATATTTCTATGAGATATAGGCACGTGTATTCAAACGCGGTTTCCTCTTTGGATTCAAGAGCATGCATTACAAGAGTCTACTGCGCCCACGATAACATCTGAATCAGACAAGCGGGCAGTTTAGGTTGTTACGTAACGGAGGCTTAGGGATTTATGCAGTCACTTGGTATTAAGGTGGTAGTAAAACCAAGGAGATGCATTTAACTTTAATAGTGGGATACTCAGTGCAGGTTGCTATCATAGAAAACAATCACCTGGAAAACCAGAAACGAGATAGAACAGGTGATTCTTGCGTTATTGTACTATGCTATTTGCACATGCCGATACTTTGGTATTTAATGGTGTATTGAAAGAGATCATCATGACCTATTTAACGGTAATAATCCCTGACGAATGCTGCGAGAACACCAGTTGAAGTAATCGCGAAACCGGTCACGTTCCTAACTGGAAACACCTGAATGGAAGTGTGGAGCGCATTACCGCTACACGATAGAAATTTGGTTCTGATAAAATGAGATGTGAGGTCTACAGGTGGATTGAGCTGGCTCACGATCATGTTGAATGGCGAACTTTGGTACTGAACGTTTGGGATACGTTGCCGGAGAGTTTGCGTACAGATACTATGTTGTTTTCTAGAAGCAACCAACGTAAACAATAGAACGCTTGCATTTTCCCTAATCTCGTCGGGAATCGAAGCTCAGTCTTCCAGCCCATAGGAAATCACGTTGCAACTTATTGCAACTTCTATTTTTTTTTCCCTTTGGAGCTACAGTCCCAATTTTGGCCTTAGCCTACCTCCATGAAACTCTCCGTATCACTTCGGTTTTCTAGACCTTAGAAATTCGGTAGGACTCCTTGGGTGGGTGATCGGCTCGTCGCAAGGCCTCTACCTGTACACGAACACAGAAAAACGTGTACACATACACACACACTAAACATCTATGCTCTGAGTGGGATTCGAAACCACGATCCCGACTTCTGAGAGAGTGAAGACAGTATATTCTTTATTGCTAGTGGGGTTAGACTAAGTCCCTTGTACTGCGGCCACTTCTGGCTTATTGTACCAGCCCAAGATGATAGGTGAGGATGATTGTGATTCTGGAGCAATTAGTGGAATGAAGATTGGCAGGGGAAACCGAAGTACTCGGAGAAAACCCGCCCCAGCGCCACTTTGTCTACCATAAATCCCACTTGACCAGACCCCGGGATCGAACCCGGGCCGCCGCGATGGGAAGCCAGCGACTAACCGCTTGGGCTATGGCGTAAGTACATGCCTTAGACCGCTCGGCTACCGTGACCGGCCTTTTATTTATTTATCTGTCTATTCGCAACGTTTCCAGTAGCTCAGATTATATAAGGTCGAATGGTAAGACGGATAATAAATTGGTAGGGATATGAAAGGAGGAGGTTTGACTGAATTTGAGGGGCAGTCCGGGCACTTATCTGAGGAAACAAGGACGTGTCACACCGGGTAAGCGACTCCGGACCGAGATTTGAACCTGAAACCTGCAGGAATCGTTTCCTCTCGACCACACCGTTTGGTATACTCGTATTTCCATCTTTAATACTGCTCTTCGCGCTCGTCAGTTGTCAGGAGACGATTGTTCATAAAGCAGAAATGAGAAGCTTTCTGCAAGGCTGTGGGACAGGTTACACCACTCTTGATGTCAGGTGGCATGTGTAAATGTTTAAAGAGGAGCCGGTGGCTGGAGCATTGACCAAAGGGCCACCAACCACCTGCAGTCCGATGGGTCCTGCTACTTTACAGGGAACAAGGACGCCACCAAGATCGTACACTTTATTCTTTTTCTGAGTATTTTAATCACGATTTTTAAAATAATACCATTTTAAGGTAAAAATGTGAGAACACTCAAAAAATGAATTCTTGGCTCAGTGACTGGGTTAGAATGACGCAAAAATAGGAAAATATTTTTTCTTTATGTGGACAACAGTCGAATGTCAAACTATGCAGTAATGGATGCTTGTTCGACGACTTCAGTCACATATCACAGCATTCTAATTAAGGGCATTTATATAATGCTGATTCCGAATGAATTCTTGCCGGTCGCGGTACCTGAGCGGTCTGTGTAGTGTCTTCGGTCGCACGGAAGCCGGGATAGTGGGTTCCAGTCCCACACAAGGCATGGATGTTTGGTGTGTGTATGCGTTTATTCTGTGTTTGTGTTGTCCTGTGTTCAGGTAGAGGCCTTGCGACGAGATGATCACCCGTCCATGGAGTCCTACCGTCTGTAAAATTGATCAATGGAACTGAGAAATCAGCCCTACGCTCCAAAATGGGAATGGAAGGAAGAAAAAAAATGAATTCTTATTGGTAATATCAGTAATTTGTTGGACTGACGAATAATAACTTTGACCGGAACTATATTTTATTGTTTACACGCAGGCAGTCGGGAGCTATTTCGATGTGACTGCTGACAGAAGAACGTCACAGTGATGTTCTATTGTTAGCCAGCTGTTAAATAGTAATAAGTTAGGCCTACTCATTTTGACTAATGATACTTTGTATATATACAAATAAAAAAATAAACTCCGTCGCATGTAATCCGCAAGCGAACTATAATGACCGAGCGACCGCTCCTTTTCGGCGAAGCTAATGCCATCTTTAGCGAATAGAGGGTGTCGCGTGGTCAGCGCAACGAATCCCCATGGCCGTTAATCTCGGTTTTCTAGACCGGAGTACAGATCCTAATAATGGTAAAAGAAAAGATGAAGCTATCCCTGTAAGGGACGTTGGAAGCCCATATGTTTGTGAGACGTCGATGCTGCCACACGTTCTTTAGACACTCTGTTCATAGATGGCGTAAAGGCTGTTAGCCCTACGCGCGACCCGCTCTTTACACACAGGAAGATTCCTAGTACTCATTTCTGTTAGAGGCTGAGTCGATCGCAGGGCCACAGTGTGGTTGGAAGGATTAGGTCAATTGCTGTCTCTGATCTGTTCCACTCAGAAATTTCATTCCCGTTCGTAGGCGTCATAAATGATAATATGAAATGCCTACGATGGACCCAAAACCTTAATTTTCATCTAAACCTCAAGGTTTAATAAAGTATTTATTTATTTATTTCAATTGCATTATGTCCTCTGTGCGCTTGCTATGCACGAGAAAGTAAGAATCGTGACTATTAACATAACTGAAATCGCCTCAAAGAAAAATACAGACTAATATTCGTACTTCTTGAGGGTTGGAACCACAGTCCCATTGTATAAGAAACTACTTTAGCTGTATGGAACCGAAATTTGCAACGCAATGTCTGCAGTGTTGTAATGTTCATAATTCTGAATTAATTTCACGTTCGATATTAATTTCATTACTTCACTGCCGCTTGTATCACATGACATAGATATTGCATTTTCCCGTTTGTTTTATTTCACTCTGTTTATGACTTTTACGTAGGTATTTATGACGACGTGCTTGCACGTTTCCCTTCATTCCACAGTACAGAGTGGTCGTAAAGTCAGTGTACAACTGTAATATGAAGATAAAATACCGACTTCGTATTACAAAAGTTTTGAGGTATGGCGAGAATGATTTACGTTCCGTATAAGTGAGGAACTGAATGTTATGGTGGTGGCTGTAAAGTTAGAAGAAAGTGAAATCCCTTTCGCTTTCCTGTAGATCGATGCTGCTATATACACACCTCATGTTCTCAGATCCCTTTTTGTTCAATATTTTCGATAAAATTATGATTTTCAAGGCTGTTTCCACCACCAAGATGACCCAGATTTCCCCAAACTTTGGTGTGTTGGAAGGTTTCTTGTGCAGAGACAAAACTGATGGTCCTTTTTATCGTAAATGATTCATCATAAATTTCCCCCCCAAATCCCTTGGACTTTCTCGAACCCTTTTTATCTTTGCAAGCAAGACAAGTCTTACGCATGCGCGTTCCGAAGTAAGTACGGGTTATTTCCAATGCTGCAACTTATGTAAGCAAGAATTGTGGCTTAACGGACTTCATGGAGGAGTGGCTACCGTGAGGAGCTAATAGTTCAGTTGGTCAAGAAATAACTAGGAATTTTTCAGGAACCAAATCTTCATTAATGTACAGAATTACTTTTTTTTTTTTACTTTTTCCATCATCCGGTATTCTAGAAAATAGAAAACACTACGTTCCGGAAACTGGATCTGTTTCCGTCTTCAGATGTGGGGGGGGGGGAAGACACCAGCTCAGTTGGACCTCATAAAAAGAGCTAATCTCAGTCACTGGACAACCCCTGTCAGATTTATACAGCTATTTAATCAGCTGAGACCCGGCTAGTTCGGCGACAGATAACACGAAAATATACAATAAAAATTGTGATAGAGCACGCACATGCGTGGAACTAAGATAGAAGAGGAGGTAGAAATTTGTGCTACAAACCTAGCCAGCAGTATCATGTGCATGGAAAAAAGTAAAGAAGACGCAGCAACTTTGTGTGTTAAACGCCATCATTGGAGCCCTTTAGAATCTACGTTCATTAATGTGTTCACAAGAGCCCTCTACTGATCCATACTCTGAGACAAACCACACTCTCCCATACTTTTTTCTTTAACATCCATTTTAATATTATTTTCCCATGTATGCCTAGATCTTGCAAGTGAATCTTTTCTTCGACTTTTCCGTCCAAAACTGTATGGGTATTTCTTCCTTTGCGTTAGTGTCACATACTCCAGCCATCTAATTCTCCTTGATCTGATCAACGTAACGGCGTTTGGCGAGAAGCCTAACAACAGGCAAAATTACAGTAGTTGTCTACAGCACACAGAGGTGGCTCTGCTCTGCTTTCTGCCTGCTTCACGCTGGTTTCTTGCTTAGCTTATTCTTCGACCCTGAAGATGGAGGTGACATGATTCTCCGAAACGTCAGTTGGCTTTCAACAGACTATATAACGTTACAACCCAGAGTATAGAACTCTACATATGTCTTTATGTAAACCATAGACAACGCTGTGATGGCTGCAGGACCAATGCGCGTTCAGGCAAGTAGCTCCTGTGACGACTGCGAAACGTGACTATGTCAAGGTGAAAATATTTTACCTGTACTGATTTCATAAAATAATTCAGACATATGTCTTGAAGTAATTACGTATAATCATTCTATAGACATAAAATCAAATAACTTACCGTTGTTAACAGAATTATGTTTGTCCTAAACGTCTTTGAGTGCACGTCATATATTGACTAGGCAACCAGGCAGAAGACACTCGTAAGTGCTGTGTGTTTGGCGAGGTCCTTTGTGTCGCGATTTTGGTTCAAATTGTGTGTTGTAAACAGAATATAGCAACTTTATAATATAATAACTGACGATCTGTGTCACTGCCTGATGGTGACGCAACCTCAGACTTGTTTTAGACAAAGTTCTCATACCTGTACTTTCTTGTATTCGTACAGACACACGAAGCTGAGAAGGAAAATGGGCGCAGTATCTATGTGATGCATCTTGCTTTCAACAGCGTTCTGCTTTATGCACGCACGGTGTGGCGATGTGTATCGTATCATTGCTCAGTTCATACATGATGTGCAAGGTCCATGCCCACATGAAGTCGTAACATCACTCAGTGACGTAATCTACTGGGCTATAGGATGCCTCATAACAAGTGTTTTACTTTGTTATTTTTTTTATTGCTAGTGGGGTGGGACTAAGTCTCTTGTACTGCGGCCACTTCTGGCCTATTGTACCAGCCCCAGATGATAGGTGAGGGTGATTGTGGAGCAATTGGTGGAATGAAGATTGGCAGGGGAAACCCAAGTACTCGGAGAAAACCTGCCCCAGCGCCACTTTGTCCACCACAAATCCCACTTAATCACACCCGGGATCGAACCCGGGCCGCCGCGGTGGGAAGCCAGTGACTAACCGCTTGAGCTATGGCTTGCTCGCTTGTCTTCCAAATTACTTTTGAACTAATTGATGTTTGGTCATGAAACTTGCTGTAAACATGATACTATTAGAGAACACTTAAATCTTCGTGTCCTGCTGTTTTTAATCTTGTATCATAAAGTGTACCAACATGTCGTTCGTACGAACTTATGAGGTGCGAACAAAACTTGCAGCACTTAACGAAGGATCATGACATTTTGTATGGATACTAATCTAGAAATAATTATGCTACTCCGAATAGAAATTTTTATGTGTAAAATTTAAAATAAAAACGTGGTGTGTAAGCAGAATTTATATTTAGCATAGCGTTTGCGAGAAATAAACTCTGAATTTACTTGAAACACTATAAACACGGCCTCAAATTCCGTATGGCACGATTCCTTTTGTGTTCAAACACAACGCCATATACATTGCGGTCTTCTGGAACATGACGCGGTGTAAGTTAATAAAAGGCAAAAAGATAAAGCTACCCCTGTAACAGGCCGTGATGGCCCATAGAGTTGTGAGACGGCGAGGCTCCCACATTTTCTCTAGACAATCGGCTCATAGATGGAGGTGAAACTCTCCGCCTTACGTGCCGGCCGCCCATTACCCCCCAGGAAGATTCCCGGTACTCATTTCTGTTGGAGGCTGAATCGACCGCAGGACCACAGTCCGGCTGGAAAGATTAGATAAATTGAAAAAATTCCAGCTCATCGGAACTCGATCCCGTAACCTTCCCGCTTGTAGCATAGTGCCTCAACCAACTACTCTACCGCGTGCCCCGGTGTAAGTTGGTAGGTATTAAAATTTTGGACAGTCCTGCCGCCTCCATCTTCAGGTTTCCCTGAAAACAGATGTAGCAGGTGTAGTTTCGCACGGAGGTGCTGATGTTCCAGAGAAATCTGCTTTCACTGCTTTCAGGGTTCCCTTAAAATTAAGAAAAAGGTGTCGCTTAGTAGACGCCCACCTTTAGGATGGTGCAGGGGACATAGTTCGTTAGATATGTATGAACCTGCTACATACATCTTAACGGTTCCCGGTGTGGTTTAGCAGATAGGTATCAACACTTCGGAGGAGTGTACTGTATCCATTTTTATGGTATCTTAAAGACTGAGGCTGAAAGTGTAATTTAATAGGTATTATTTATTGCTAGTGGGGTACTGCGGCCACTTTTGGCCTATTGTACCAACTTTTAGTAGGTATTATTATTATTATTATTATTATTATTATTATTATTATTGGAGGGGTGGGTTTCCCCATGCACCGCGACCAGTGGTGTATTGTACGTCCCCCTGTGATATTCTACCAGTCTCTATACCCTACCAATACTGGTGCGTGCCATCAGTCCCGACTCAGTCAGGGAGTTCGGCCTCTACTGGCTCAGCGGTATCTTGATGCTTCCCCCATCTAGCAAAGGCGTTAGAGACTATTTTTGGGCGGGAAATGTCCTTAATAATTTGGCTCAGAGGCCTCCTTGAGGCATGAGGTTCTTTTACGTGCCGTAAAGCTACGACACGGAACCCACGGCTTAAAGTCCGTCCCGGAGGATTTGTTCCTTGAATTTTTCCGCCCTTAAAAATTCCACGACCTCCGCCGGGTTTGAACCCGCGTACCTTGAGTCATGAGGTGGGAACGTTACTTCTAGACTACGGAGGCCGCTTTTAGTAGGTAAGTACAGAACGTTTCGATGACATGTTTTCTCCATTTTTGCGGTTCTGTGATGACCGATATAGCGAGTTCCTCTAAAACCCTGGTACCTCTCTAGAAATTGCTTGACGTGATGCCCCAGAAGATCGTTACATTCAGTGGCGTGAGAAACCGAATCTGATAAGGGAGTCATAACTTCTTCCCAGAACTTGTTCCTTTCATACATGCGTAGTTACGAGAAAACGTAGGGCCTGTATAGTGTGGAGGTTCGCAGTTTGCATCGTAGCAACGTCGTCATCAGCATTTGAACTTCGGTCTGCAGTGAGATTCTCTGTGTAAATAAGCCATTTGGATGTGCGTGTAGCATCACAGACACACACAAGACCGGGCGTCACTCGTCTCCCCTCTAGAGGACTCTTTCACTTTGCATTGAGATATCACGGAGTGAAAAGCTCCGTTCAAAGTGAGCCGACGGTTGTAGCAAGTTTGTTGGAATTATGAAACAGTGTCCAAATTGAGGAGTAAGAGGAAATGGTTAAAAAAGACGATTGGAGATGTGGAGTAAAAGGAAGACCAAGAATTTTGGGGGGGGGGGGGGAATGAAGCAATTGCAGGCATTAAGATTCTTACGCTGTCAATAATACAAGGAGAATAATAGGAAGGCACTGTACACTCACCGCCGAAACATGTGAGCACTTTTTTCTAAAGATGTGGGCCCAGAGCCAGCACAAATCTGGGAGCCCCTTCTCAGAGGGACGCGAAGTTCTATCTAGAACAGTATAAGTTACGTAAGTTCACAACATGTTAAACACTGGAAAATAGTTGTGTAATTAAAATGAAACAAAGTCTGAATGCCTTCAGTATTCAGCTTTAGTTAAAACTCTTCACTGACTCACTCATGGAGCTGAGCCCTTCTTGAGAAGCCGCCAATTCTGCAGCTACTCAACAATTTCCCAGAATTTTATGGAAACCGAAGGTTCATTACCTTGTTCACAGTAGCCCTCCACTGATTCGTACCCTAAGCCAGATCAATCCAGTCCACACCATCCCATCCTATTTCTCTAAGATCCATTATACGTGGTAATACCCACTTACCTCTTGGTCTTCCTAGTGGTCTCTGTCATTCTAGCTTTCCCACCAATATCCTATATGCATTCCTCTTCTCACCAATTCGCTCTACATGCCTTACCCATCTCATCCTCCGTGACTTGATCATTCTAATTATACTTGGAGAAGCGTACAAATTATGAAGCTCATTGTGCAGTTTTCTCCGACCTCCTGTCACTTCATCTCTCTTCACTCTAAACATTCTCCTCAACACCCTGTTCTCAAACATCCTCAGACTATGTTCCTGCCTTAATGTCAGAGACCAAGTTTCGCACCCAAACAGAAGATTAGTTAAAACTTTTAGGATTACAAATTATATTTGAAACTACTGGGGCCTTTCCATCTAGAGAGGAATGTTCGTATATCTGATAGAGGAGTTCGCAGGATGTCTGGACATGGTTCATTGTTTGGTCTGAACTCCAATAAAGAACAATCTTGCTTTTGGTTGAAGGAACGTCTTAAGGTTGGCAAAGCCGTAGGTCAGGCTGTTAGTTGCCGGCGTCCCACCACAGCGACCCGCGGTTTATCTCAGGTCAGGCCATGTGGGATTTGTGAACAGAGTGGCCCTGGGGCGAATTTGCTTCGAGTACTTCGCTTTCCCCTGTCAATTAAAATCCACCTACCGAACCGCATTCATAAATCATCGATTCTGTACAGTACCGATATCAACAGCGTCGTGAAATAACCAAGTTAAAAATACGGCAGTGTTTTCAAAGTGTTCTTCTTCTAGCCAATCTCCAAGAGAGGAAACATTACAAATGAAGGATCCCTTTCACTTCAAGTGTAAATTCATATTGATGGCGGAAGAAAAATACTGTGAATTACAAATGGTATCGGACATGGAGATTTTGTCATTGTTCCCATGAAGTGTTTCTTATCGCATTGTGGATGGCTTTCAGAAGGGAATGCGAAACACTGACTGCGCTTCTTCCGTTTAGATCCTCTTGTTTATGATATCGCATAATTACTTACGCATATATTACGCAAAGACAAGGAGCGGATGTTAAGCTCTGTTGCACCTGGCCTTCAGGAGTGTCCTTTTGTTGCACTCTTCAGAACTGTGTGAACGCATGCGTCATATGAAGGTCGAGTTGGCTGCTCCATAGCTCAAGCGGTTAATCGCTGGCTTCCCACCGCGACGGCCCGGGTCTGGTCAAGTGGGATTTGTGGTGGACAAAGTGGGGCTGGGGCAGGTTTTCTCCAAATACTTCGGTTTCCCCTGCCAATCTTCATTCCACCAATTGCTCCACAATCACCCTCACCCATGATCTGGGGCTGGTACAGTAGGCAAGAAGTGGCCGTAGTACAAGGGACTTAGTCCCACCCAATTAGCAATAAAAAAGGTCGAGTCACTGGCTTATGCTTAGGCCCTTATAATTTGAGCATTAAACGTGTTAAAACGTTTGAGACCGGTTGGAAATTTCTCGTGTTACCGCTGACACGATAAGTCGAAGCAAGTATGTTTCTAGTACTCCCTTAAACGATATATTTTTACATGACATATTCTTGTGCAATCCATCGTGTAATAGATTAAATGTAAAAGTTTACATATAAAGAGTTGTATGTCTGGGATATAACGCTATGCAGTCCCGTGAAAGTAAACCGACCTTCCGAGGTAACAAATCGCCTCCATTGAATAGTAAGCCGAGAGTGAAGCTGCGAGCAAGTTGAGCTGCCTGCTTCATGCGGATTTATTACTCTGCTTGCTCTTAGATCCTGAAGATGGAGACGATGTGTTCCTCCGAAATGGCACTTGCGTTTTATCGGATTGCACAGCATTATATTCTAAAAGATATAATTCTTCTTAACCACAACTGTGAGAACCTGAATTCCAACGTTTAAGTATGAGGTTCTTCCTCTGCAGACGATATAGCTGTAATATAGGCCTCGCAGGCGGAAGTAGTTTTCTTCACGCAAGATATAATTGCTTTCCTTGTCAGTATCACAATATATCACAGCAGCTGAAACTTTAAGGTAGGAATAAAACCCCAATTAAGAAATTAAATTTTGTCCTGCAATAAATATAAGATTCCGAATGAGCATTCGTTTTGTTTTATAGAGCGTTGTCACACTATTTACATTTGGCTTTAACATTCCCCACTACAGAATATTGATAAGGGCATGGAATACATTTCGTATCTTTTCTTACTGTCTGTTTGATCAGCATAAGACAACGGGAAACAAAACCTTTAGAAATTTTATGTACATTTGACCTAGTTGGCTGCCTGAATATCAAAACAAAAATGAGACTATAAATACACTTCCTTCATGATGTCTTTATCAACCTGCCTATGGCTCGACAATCTTTTTATTGGACTTCGGCCGCTTTTTCGTTTTCTTAATCCTACACACAGTCGGTAGGGCTACTTGGACGGGGGATCAGCCCGTTTCAAGGCTGCTACCTACACACGGAACAATACAAACAGAATAAACGCATACACAGACATCCATGCCTTGAGTAGGATTCGAATCCTAGATCCCAGTGTTTGTGCGAAAGGAGACATTTCATGCCTCAGACCACGCGGTCAATATGATCGGCTCATAATGCCTTTGGTGTGGATATGAAGACAAAGAATCGTGTTCTGCAGTTGGAAAAATGTGTTCACAACAAGCAGAAGGCATCAGAACGGAGTTAGGCGTGCCACAATTAGGGCCCCGTAATGTAGCAGAATATCTACTGCAGCAGTGGGCACATTTGTGTTCTTGCTTTGGTTTCCTGATTGTGTCGTTACGCTACAACGGACAGAGACAACAATAATGTAGAGCACGCAGTTGGAAGTCTGACTGGCAAATGGGCGGTGAGAACTTTATGGCTGCCTCTTTGGCATCTACTTACTTTCAGTCTATAGACATCGTGAATTAATAACCGTTTATCTGTCGTGGATCAATCAGTTTGTTTCCTGATGCGTCTATTACATGCTCGTCTGTCTGTGTTGACATGAATCATAAGTTACGTCTTGACGTCATTTCCTCCCATCCGAACAGTTCATGATGATTTGTGAGCTGACACAGAAATCTGCTTTGAAGGGGAAGTGTGCAGTGTATATTTAGATTTGTCTGGTTCTCTGCCAAGGAAATCGTAGTTTTGTTTTGGTCCGCGAAGTATTGTAGTCGGTACAGCAGCAACGGGGTGACGGGTTGCATCAAGTTGCTGGCACGGCGCGTTGCAGGTGATACGGTGCTTGTATACCAATCATATTCCAACACCTGTCTCCACATCTGGCCCCAGTACACGTCATCCTTCCATTTCTCTGAGACAGGGGAGTCCAATGTCGCTTTTGAAAGAAAATGAATTCGGCTGTAGTGTTAATATAATTGTTAATAATACAACATATTGACTGAAGCTGTAATGCGTTTGTTTGGTACCAGAGATGTACACATAACGGGCGATCCTCGAGACCGCCTCTCTTAACTGAGGTTTGTCGTGGCTTGCAGTGAGAGAACAAACAAACAAACAAACAAAAAACAAACTCCGTTGTTTTTGTCCGCAAGCGAACTATACCGACCGAGCGACCGCCGCTTGTCGGCGAAGTTAGTGCCAACTTTGGGGGATAGAGTGTCGCGTGGTCAGCACAACGAATCCCTACGGTTGTTAATTTCGGTTTTCTAGACCGGAGCCGCTATTTCCTTGAAATAGCTCCTCAGATATCCTCACGAGGCTGAGTGGACCCAGTTCCAGTCTCACTACTTCTCAGAAAATCTGTAGCGCTGGGAATCGAACCCGGAACCTCTGGATCTGTAGCCAGGAACTCTGACCACTAGACCACAGAGGTGGTCAGTTTGGGAACAATACGCTCAAAATATTATTTTTACAAAAGAAAGGGGAAATAGCGGAAATATAAAGGTAATTACATTAGTAGTGAGTTCGTAATTTGTAGCCACCTAATAATGTTGGGGTAAGCAAATATAGGGCGAAATATTAGGGATGTGCAGCACTGAGGGGTAGATAAGACGAAAGAGAGATTTATTAACAATCAAGTTCCTTCCGTCAAATGTGACTTGATTGTTAATTTGTTAGTGTGACGGACCAGAATGAAAGACCTTAAACTTAAAAAGAGATTTATTCATCGTATTATTGTTTTGTGATGCATTTAACGCCGAATATGGTTTTTACACTTGTCTGATTTATTTTAACTTTGATTTTTGTTTATGAAAATATCAACAAAAATAAATCCAAGCTTTTAGATACACATAATCACATTACAGGACATGTTTGTGATTTATTCTGTTCTGGATGCTACAAGCCGGAAGGTCGCGGGATCAAACCCCGATGAGATGGATATTTTCAATTGATCTAATCCTTCCAGCCGCACTATGGTCCTGGGGTCGACTCAGCCCCTAACAGAAATTAGTACCAGGGATCTTCCTGTGGGGGGGGGGCTAAAGGGCGGTCGGCTCGTAAGGCTGACAACCTAATCGCCATCTCTGAACCGAATGTCTAGAGAATATGTGGGAGTCTCGACGTCTCACCACACTATGGGCCTTCACGGTCTGTTGACAGGTTTACCTTTTATTAATTAGAACACTGGAATCGAAAATGTTGTTTAATTAGAAAATCGTGGCCAGGATTTGTAACGGAAGAAGTGGAACAGTGGAAAGTAGTAAATCACACAGGAAAGTGTGTTATTTGTGACAGTAGCTGATACCAAGAGACAGCACGCTGAGAGTTTGAAGTTTTGATGAACAGAAGAAATAAAAAGAACAATGAGGGAGACAAACAGGAAGGGCGAGAGACAGATATAAAAGAGATAAATAGAATCCTTCAGCTCCGGCTGCGAGGATCGCGAATATGTGACAGCTCTGCACTGGTCCAGCGGCAGTTTCTTGCAGCGTCCACATCTTTTGTGTTCCCCCACTTCTGTAACCTTAGCCAGTCACCGGCAAGTGACGAGTTCGTAATGAATATCGCTACATGACCTGCAAATCCGAACAGCTAACGATTTTTAACTCCGGATGTTCTCTCTTGTCACTGTGATAATCATTCTTCACTGGGTTTGGCCTGAAAGGCCTCAAGCTGGCCTGGAAGCACAGTATGTCCACCTCTAGGCCAGCCTAAGTGTGCTTATTCGTTTCACTTGAAATATTAAGAGTTTTGTTGGGCGATGTCAGGTTATCGTCTCAGTGTTCACTATACTGCTATGCGTCATGTACTGGGGCTTATTGATTGCTAGGCGGAATCTGAGGCGCGGAGTTGTTCTTGGGAAGTTCATAGTCGTTTAGCAGATACGAGTACATACGTGTACATGCTGCTGCTGTCGTTACTACTACTACTTCTACTACTGGGGGCAAACGGTAGCGTAGTTGGTTTAGGCATTGTGGTACATCCGGAAGGACGCGAGTTCGAATTCCGATGAAGTCATTGGATTTTTCAATTGACTTAACCCTTTCAGCCGCTCTGTGACCGTAGGGTCGACTCAGCCCCTAACAGAAATGAGTACCAGGACTTCCTGGGGGTAAAGGGCGCTCGGCGCATAAGGCTGACAACCTTACCGCCATCTATGAGCCGATTGTCTAGAAAATCTGGGAATCTCAACGTCTCACAGTCACATAGGCTTCCACGGCCTGTTACACGCATAGCTTTGTCTTTTATTACTACTACTACTACGCATCGTAATCATTTAAACTACAAACCTCTTTTCTTATGCATATATTTGAAGATTTCTGTCGTCTCGGATATAATGTCATGTATTTCGTTGTAAGTGAACTGTCGACTCAGAGGGACATGTCTCCAACTTCAGGGTCGAAGAATAAGCCAAGCAAGAAACCAGCCTGAAGCTCTGCGTTGCTTAACTTTATGCTGGTTTCCTGTTTATCATATTCTTCAACCGTAAAGATGGAGGCGACTTGTTTCTCCGAAACGTCGGTTGGCTTTCAGCGAATTACTAAGCATTGTATTCATAGAGAAAAGAACTCATCACAACCACTGAGAAATCCTGTACTCCTACGCATGCGTGTAATTAACGTACATTTATTTAAATATTGCAGATGAAAATGTGGTCGAATCTGTTGTGATAAATGTAGTTACATATAATAAAGTCATCTGCATTTAGGCCGTGTTTTGTTGGAATTTTCCAGTTCTCTCCTGCTACTGAATCAATCACATATATACACGGTAAGAAGGTAAAGCTATCCCTGTACTTAACTAATTAAGCACTACGCCGTGAAGGCGTATGGGAGAATAGATGTATAGATCCACGTTTTCTTGACCTCGGTACTAGTTGGAGGTGAGTGGTCAGCTTTACGCCCCTTCCTCTTTACCGCCGGATAGGAGGCTGATGGGCTCCATAGCCGGTCAGGACGACGTGGAGAAGATAAATTTATTGACCCCACCGGAACTCGAACTCTGACCTGTCTGTCGTCCAGCCATTAGCTAGTTTCTATAGCGACTGCTCTACCTAGGCTCGTTTATATATACTCGGTTTTATGTTTAAAATATATTAATTTTATTTCTTCTTCTTGTACCTGAATCAAAATTACAATCTTCGTATTTATCACTTGGGCCTGTTCACAATTTTACATGCCACTTTAATCCACTCTGTAAGCAGATGAGCAGGCTTTGAAGTCGGATGCGAAAAGCCTTGGAAATTTTCCTTTCATAACACCGAATCATTTCTCCCCCATTTCAGGACGAAGCAACATCGGCGCCACCATTGCCAGCGTCTTGAATCTGTGATTCGAAAGTGTTTTCCACAGCCTCCTTTGAATATTGTCGTCATTCATTCCACGAACCGATTGAGAAGTCGTTGTGAAAGTATAGGCTGAGGCATCTGTATTCAACGCTTGTGTAATGCCTATTTCAGGTAATCTATATGTAGTTCAGGCTAAACCTCCCTTTAAATCATTTGCATCACATTCTAGGGGAAGGGTACGCGCTAAAGGGTCGTACGTAGGGCGGGGATTAGTTCACATATATTTCCTGGAGCTTTTGGTTTGTAGGGTAGAGGGTACTGTCTCACGAACAGATATAATGGGGGGGGGGTGAAGAGGGTGTTTTCCTAACTCCGCAGGAGTCTCTAGAACGTAGTAATCTCAAACACGAATATTATGACAGACACATGGCGAGTTATGGTGCTTGTGGAAAATAAATTTTGCACAGAAACGGTATAGTAATATAGCAGTGAGTGGAGCACGGCTTTCTGCGCGTGTTTCCGTCGTCCATACGCGCATATTTGGTTTTACTCTGTGTTTATTGTGTCTTCGCTCGCTCGAACGCTGGGATCGTTGGTTCGAATCCCACGCAAGGCATGGAAATCTGTGTTGTTTGCGTTTGTTCTGTTTTTGTGTGTAGGTAGAGACCTTTCGACGGGCTGATCCCCCGTCAAAGAAATCCTACTGACAATGTATGAGATCAAGAAACTTCAAATGCAGCCAAGGTCCAACGGAGGACAATAGAGCCATAAAACAATTATTGTTTCGTTAATTTCACTATAATGACAATGTTATAGCATTGTTGCTTCGCTTTGTTAGTTTCCATGTTCCATTTGGTTTGAGCTCCATGTTTTTAGGTTCATGAATACATTTCTGTTTTGGATGAAGAATCGTTTAATGGTATCTTTGACGACGCTTTATCAACTTACAGTGAAACTTGTTCTAAAGACTTGACTCTGTAGTGAAAGAAAGTAGGCAGATTATTATGTTGGTAGCATTCTGGATTTTTAAGAAGAAATAAACAAAGAAAGATCCAAACAAACAAACGAATGAATGAAGGGCAGAATGGGCGGAAGAAAATGCAGTGCCACATGTTTAACAGCAACATCAAGGAATTTATATGGCTTAAAATTGAATAACGCAGTTCTTTACAGAATTTGTGAAAATCTGCCATTTCAGAGACGTGTTCTTTCATTAGGACACTTGTACGGAAATGCTGACGATAGTAAATAATGTTGTTCTTTTCAGACGAGCTAAGATTTGCTTCTTGGTGAAATTAAGAGTGCGTAAGAAAAATAAATGCATATTTTGAGATAACAATCTTGAATATATTACTGTAATTATATTTTCTGTTGTTCTTTACGTGCTAACTAAGAATTTGTTCTTGGAGAAATTAAGACGTGAGAAAAATTAATGTTGATTTTAAGATAATAATCTAGTATTTATTACTGTGACTATATTCAACCGAAAAATTTCCTGGAACTGTAAACAGTTTACATAGTTATTTATAATGAGTTTGAACATTAGGAACCACTTCGCTTTGATGTACTTCTTGTCATATTACAAGAAAAATGGGCGTGGTTTTCCGCAATGTAGAAGGATTTTACATGTAACAAGGAATTGTGGATGCATCTTGTCTAGCTGACAGTGATGGATCGAATTCATATCGATACTAATCGATATACGATCAGGAGAGCAGAACTGGGTGAATGCAGCGCGACGCTGCGGTTGCATGCATGAACTGATCCTACTGCAGAAACGGATGACGCGAGAGAAAGCGCTTCCATGTATCACTCTCTTCTTGCGTGCACACGGTAGACGAAGCTTTATTGACAAATATATGCACACTCGGATGTGCAATCATGAACGTGGAATCTTACATTAGACTTTCTCATTAGATATTTTCCGTTTGCAAGCGAACACAGAGTCGTAGAATCTGTATTGTCCCTGCAGAAATTGCATGAAATGAATGCACACCGCATGGGCCCAGTTTCATTTGCTAGCATATACAGGCATCAGAAATACAGAACATATTTTGATTAAATTTATTACAACCAGACTAATGAAAATGCTGTGTGGTTTAATTTATTATGCTATCAGTGTGTCAGATTGTTTAGCGTCGATTGGTAGGGTAACTTGTGATTAATAAATTGGAAAGGATTGTGAAGGAAGCGGTTATAGTGTAATCGATATATTGCTCCGGCATTTGGCTGGATAATCTAAGGAAAATGACAAAGAACCTTCGGCCAAGATTCGAATCTAGCACCAATCTTGAGCGTTACCGCTCTGTCATGTAATCTCCAGTCTGGTCCATAACTTTGCGTATAGCTCCAAAGCCGCCTTATGAACCGTTTTACCTCACAGGCACGTGAATCTTCCTAAGGGAGTACGTCATACATATCCTTGCCTTGTCAAACACAGGTCGAAAGGGCCTATAAAGTTGACTTTAAATCTTTCTTACGTACAACTCTTTCTGTGTACGGAGTAAATCAACTGTGTTTAATTGAAAATGTTAACTGTATCTTGTCGGATTTGTAATACAAGATACGTAATTATAGAAAAGAAATTAGTAATCTCCCAAAAAGGGTTCATTTAATCTCGCTTTGTCTCAAAGAAGCACAGGGATACGTGATATTTCACTCTGAAATCACGGGCACTTCGACTGAAAGCCGTTAAAACAAGGTGCTTTAATGAAACTTCATTACATCTCTCCAGACGATCTCGTAGTACAAGAATCGCGGGTAACTTTATATAAATTGTCACGTGCCACAGTGACTAAAGACTGAGTTCGGATTGGTAATTGGATTTATTAGCAACCTACCAGCCGTAACTACAGATAATTATAACAGTGTTACTGATTTTCACGCTACAAAACACACCATGCTAACCTCTTCAGTCTGTCTGCCATATTATTGACTGATTTATAACACAGGAACTGTAAAAGTCTCTCTAAATCACACACTCCCAATATCATTGTACTACAGCACACATAAAGTCTTCAAATCACAGTTAAATCTTCTCAGGCTGACCTCTTGTACTCTTCTGCACTCCTCAAGCTTACTGCTTGTTTGCTGCACTTCTTCTCTGTGATCGGCTTTGATAACCTAGACATGTCGGACGCAGCGAAACGATGATTATGCACGTTTCCTGGTAATATTGTCTGTCGACAGTAGATCGAATCTGCAATGATTGAACTCCAATAAAAGATAAAGTTGTCCTTGTGCTTAAGTAATTAAGCATTACCCCATGAAGACGTATGGGGGAGTGGATATATACATCTACACTTTCTTGACCTAGGCACTAGTTGGAGATGAATGGTCAGCTTCACGCCCAAGCCACTTTACCCTCGAGGAAATAGCCCCCAGTACCCATTGGAGAGCAGGTTTGGTAGACCCCAGAGCCGGTCTGGACAACGTGAAGAAGAGAAAATTCTTGACCCTACCGGGACTCGACCTCGGACCCCTCGGTTGTTCAGCCCGTAGCCGGTCGCTATGCCGACTGCTGTACCTCGGCTACCCAGCTGAACTCCAATAAGAGACGCTAATCTGCAAGTAGACTTTTAGAATATATAGACCTGCCTTTTGATAAGGCGAGGGAGCTGCGGTATGAAGGTGGGAGGTGGGAGGTTGGTGGAAGTAGCTATGGTTCGCGCTCTAAGATAGTTGGGCGGCTTGGTAAGAATTTATATTAATGACATTTCATAACCATGCCTGTAGAGAACTTCTCTTTAAAGTTGCCAATACGGGACAAATGTATCCAATGTACACTTGATAGACTCTTAAGGCAGTTGGGTATAGACATTATAGGTGAAGATGCTGAATGACACGTACATTTCGTATGAATTCCAGTTTTCGAGACACTTGTAACTGTGTCGCGTCTCCTCTCTCAAAGCCGAGAGGCCCTGTGATGCCGGACTTTCATACAAATCTCAGTACCAATTTAGCTCCCTCATCCTTAGACTTACTACTGGTTAAGTAAGCGAAAATTGTGTAGTTCCAAAACTTAATGGAATTCCAGCACATGGGTACACTTATCTATTCTGTATGGTTGTGAATCTTGGTCTCTGACATTAAGGTAGGAACACAGACTGAGGGTGTCTGAGAACAGTGTGTTGAGGAGAATCTTTGGACCGAAAAGAGATGAAGTGACAGGAGGTTGGAGAAAACTGTATAATGAGGAGCTTCATAACTTGTACCCTTATCCAAGTATAATTAGAATGATCAAGTCAAGGAGGATGAGGTGGGCAGGGCATGTAGCACGAATGGGGGAGACGAGGAATGCATGTAGGATATTGGTGGGGAAAGCCAGAAGGAAAGAACCACTGGGAAGACAAAGGCGTAGGTGGGTGTACGATATTAAAATGGATCTTAGAGAGATAGGATGGGATGGTAATGATTGAATTTATCTGGCTCAGGATATGGACTCTTGTGAACACGGTAATGAACCTTCCGGTTCCATAAAATGCTGGGAAGTACTTGAGTAACTGCACAATTGGCGGCTCCTCAAGAAGGGCTCAGCTCCATGAGTGAGTGGGAGAAGTAAGTAAGTAATAACTTCACTCCATGAAAATAAGATAAAATCGAAATGGGAAAAAAAGTTTTGGGCAGTTACGATATCTTACGAGCATCTAAAACTTCCGTCTGAAAATCTATCAGTATATTGAATATTTAGCGAAATGATGGCAGAACATGGGATGTTGCTTGTCTTCTTGCGAATCACCATGCACCAGTGTATCTGTATCCCCAAGAGACGGCGCTCTGGAAGACTTGTGTGCTGCATGGGAAGCTCATCTTTTCACTCTGTTATCAGTCGTTTGTATTGGGAAATGTAGATCATAGATTAGTGAATATTAGCTGTGATGTGTATAGGCTGAATTTCCTCTTATCGTGTTGCTTATGCGGCGTGAAAATCAATCCACCCATTGATCCTGTAATTCTGGTGTGACATTGAGAATGCTCCCCTCCCCCTCTACACCATAATGGGTATCGACCACCTACAGTGTCTCTCTCTGCTATGCATAACCTAGTTGCTATGGACCACCAGTTTCAATTGGTGCATGCAGAGTCAGCCATTTAAACTCAAATGCCTAGAGATATGTTTGTTTTGAGAATATAAACGGATTATGTCACTGATCACAGGAACATGATTATTCGTATAGGACCTAGGTTTCTTATTATCTCTAATTATTCATGGCCACCATTCTGAGAAACTCAAATCCAACGACGCTCTATCCGTTTCGTAGACTGTGTAGCCTCGAATTGGCTGAATAAACAGAGAAGGAGACGGAGGAAAGCGCTCGTGATCTGTTTTAATAGAAGCAGATAGACTCATGGGAAATAAAGAAAGCAACAGCGAAAAAAAAATTAAATAAAGAAGAAATAAGCAAATGAGCAAGCAAAGGTAGAAACTCGAAAAGGCAAAAAAGATAGCACGAAGGAACATACAGTGAATCTAGCAAAGCAAGAAGGAAGTCACTGCAAAGGAAATAAACATACGAGCAGACAAAGGTACACAATTGGAAAGAGAAGTAAGCAATGAAAATAGTAATCGCAGGAAGACCGAAGGGGAACAAAAAAAAAAAACAAGAATAGTGAGGAGAAACAAACAAAGGAAGGTAGTGCTGCGGGACTTCGGTCAAGATACTAGCCTGCTCACGCTGGTTCATCGCTCGCGAATTTCTTATACCCTGAAGATGGAGCCGATACGTTCCTCCGAAATGTCGGTTAATACAATATCTAAACGGCGCCACATCCCAGAAGACGGCAGTCTTCGATTATTCTATTATTTCCCGTGTGTACGTTCTAAGCTAGACACTTTCATTTAAGTGCGTGCAATAAACTAGTAGAATATGCGTATAAAAAGAATTGTTTAAATGTCGTCCGTATAATTCCATGTGTTCTCCCATTTATTTTCGACCTTTCTGCCCAACGTTGCGGTTGAGTTTTTTTGTGGGGGGGGGG